>NC_134783.1:46311353-46316353 GCF_046742065.1 Oratosquilla oratoria | reverse complement strand
GGTTCCCCCACACTACTTTCAGCATAGAAATAATCCCACATTAATGAGACTCAGACAAGAGTCAAAAGTTTCCCTCTAGGGGGAACTTTGAAAGGATCCGAGGACCGTTGCCACCCGCTGTGGGGCAACGGGTTCACAGTTTGCGAAACCTGTGCAATAGTAGTAACACCCCTACGGCCCATATTCACACAAGATTTAATTTTTTTTATAAAAGGCGATTAACTTCTTCTTCTTCTTCTTCTTCTTCTTCTTCTTCTTCTTCTTCTTCTTCTTCTTCTTCTTCTTCTTCTTCTTCTTCTTCTTCTTCTTCTTCTTCTTCGCGTTCTTCTTCTTCTTCTTCTTCTTCTTCTTCTTCTTCTTCTTCTTCTTCTTCTTCTTCTTCTTCTTCTTCTTCTTCTTCTTCTTCTTCTTCTTCTTCGCGTTCTTCTTCTTCTTCTTCTTCTTCGCGTTCTTCTTCTTCTTCGCGTTCTTCTTCTTCGCGTTCTTCTTCTTCTTCGCGTTCTTCTTCTTCTTCGCGTTCTTCTTCTTCTTCGCGTTCTTCTTCTTCGCATTCTTCTTCTTCGTCGTCGTCCTCGTCCTCGTCCTCGTCATCGTCCTCGTCGTCTTCTTCGTCCTCGTCCTCGTCCTCGTCCTCGTCATCGTCCTCGTCGTCTTCTTCGTCCTCGTCCTCGTCCTCTTCTTCGTCCTCATCGTCTTCTTCTTCGTCTTCTTTGTCCTCTTCTTCGTCGTCTTCTTCGTCTTCGTCTTCGTCTTCTTCTTTGTCTTCTTCGTCTTCTTCTTCATCTTCTTCTTCGTCTTCTTCTTCGTCTTCTCCTTGGTCTTCTTCTTGGTCTTCTTCGTCTTCTTCTTTGTCTCCTCCTCCTCCTCCTGCTTTGCAACTCTACATCTTTAAAGGGACATTGTTCCCTAAGATAGAACCGCTGTTATCACTGACGAAGAACTCATACCAGAAGCCCCAGACAGGCGCCACGGCAGGAGCTTCCTCGAGCGTCTTTGGGTGACGACCCAAACCAAGAGCGGCACAAGGAAGGTTCTTGGAGAGAGAGCCAGATACGAACCAATTATTCTCTGCAAGCAATATCAGGCAGCCAAGATCGATTTCACAAAGGGAGAAGAGGAATTGCTTTCGGGGGCGTCGCGAACAAAGAAAATGTGTTGGGATGAAGGGCGCGAATGCAGTAACAGGTCATCTGTTACTGGGGAAATTATGGTAATTAATTCTCTGTTCATACTCTAGTTTCTCCCGTTCTAGTTTTTTATTTGTTTATATATTTATTTGATATTTCTTTTACGGTGATTGGTTTTCGTTCTGACTAACAGTTTCTTGTTTATTTGAGGATACTCGCAAGTGGAGTCAGCAGCGACAGAAATAGTCACCTTTGTCTTCTAAGAGGAGTGAATGTCTCTTGTAGCCACTAGAATTGAACACGAGTCCTAATAGTTAGGAAACTACTGTCAATTCCCTAAAATAAATAAATAAATAAACAGATAAATAGATGAATAAATAACCGAATAGTCTGGCCTTTGTTATAGAATAATTTGTAAGAGGGCGCACCCAGTGACTTGGAATGGCTTACTATTAAAGTTTAAGGTTCTTTTTTACATTTTCTTCGTGACTTATCATCTCTCCTTTTTTTTTTTTTTTTTTTTTAACAATTTGTACGCCATTCTTTCTACTCAACCTTCGCCACCCAATTCCGTATTCGATTTTCTCCCGGCCTCTTCAGTGTGGCTGGTTCTCTATATCATCCGCATGTGCCATAAGCATCACCCTTGTGGCCGTCTCCGCCCTCGTCCTCGCCCTTGCCCTCGTTCTCGTCCTCCACCTTCATCACCATCATCTCCATAATACCCCGTAATCATCTTCAATACCATCACCATCTCCACCATCATCTCCGCCACGACTGTCACCACTATCTGTATCACCAACACTGCTTCCTGATACCACCGCTGCCACCACTTTATTTAGTACTTCTACCACCACCATAACTTCTACTATCTTTATCGCTCTCTTCTACCCACAACCACCGATGCCGGCATCGTCCTCGCTATCTTTGGATCTTTGATTTATCACCACGTGGGGGAGGGGGGTGGAGAAAACCATAAGGAGAATTGAAAGTATGAGAAGGTAATAAATGCCTCTTTTATTGCGGCATTTCATGAAGACTCTTAGAATACGGATTCTCTCTCTGTTTCTCGTTCACTCACACACACACACACATACACACACACACACACACACACACACACACACACACACACACACACACACACACACACAACCGCACACACACGGACGTGTATACGTTTCTGTACAGTGCGCTGATCGACATACATTATCCACAGTGGTAAAGATAGTCGCAGTATCTAAGAGATGAAGAGAAAGTGTGTGTGTGTGTGTGTGAGAGAGAGAGAGAGAGAGAGAGAGAGAGAGAAAGAGAGAGAGAGAGACGGGAATCAATTCTCTCTCTATACCGATTATCTGTACTACATATGACTCGACAGTGCCCAGTACTTGGCAGGCGTTCCTTTCTGTATATACCAAGGTACCAATGCTCTCG
Source organism: Oratosquilla oratoria (assembly GCF_046742065.1). NCBI lineage: Eukaryota > Metazoa > Arthropoda > Malacostraca > Stomatopoda > Squillidae > Oratosquilla > Oratosquilla oratoria. Next base: position 46,313,792 of record NC_134783.1, on the reverse strand, counting down.
TGGAAGTTTCTTCTAATGGAGAGTTTAGTAACTCGGTTTTGGTATTGTCTCGACACCCAACCCCCAAACCGTCCGGGAACTAACGTCATGTTCAGTCCGATAACATCCAAACGTTCTTGTGAGTTACTGTGTGTGTGTGTGTGTGTGTGTGTGTGTGTGTGTGTGTGTGTGTGTGTGTGTGTGTGTGTGTGTGTGTGTGTGTGTGTGTGTGTGTGTGTGTGTGTGTGTGAAAAAGTTTGTGTATCTATAAGTGTACGTTTTTACAAGTTTTTCCATACATGTAGTCACCATACATGTACATACAGTACAACAGTACAGTATATATTTTTCACATAAACACACGTGCATGCATACATGCTTTTCAGACACACCCATACATATATCTTAATCCACATGCCTTCATAAGTACCTAATAAACGCGTATATACCCTATCATCTATCTCACCCGTGTCTTGGGCTTCTGTTGGTGAGTTTGTTGATGTTTGCGTTCTTCGTCCCATTTATGAAGACTCTTGCTCCCCTTGCGAGGCTTCTGTACCCCTTCTCCCACTTGCACGTGCCGCCCTTTGCGTCTCTCTCCTTTAGTGCCGGCTCCCTTTGCATCTCTTCCCGATTCCTCGGACCCTCCACACCCTCCGAAGCCGCCTTCCTGCCTGCCGATCGCACGCTTTCTCCGTCTCGCGCGCACCACGCTCGTTCTCGCGCTCGCGTTCTCTCGCTCACGTTCTCTCTCTCGCGTTCTCTCTCTCGTTCTCGTTCTCTCTCTCGTTCTCGTTTTCGTCACGTTCTCGTTTTCCTGCTATCCTCTCGTTCTCGTTGTCTCTCTCTCTCTCGGTCTCGTCTCTCTCTCTCGTGTCTCTCTCTCTCGCTCGAGTTTCTCGTTCTCTCTCTCTCTCTCTCTCTCTCATCAAACACATCTCTCCTCTCTACTCTCTCTCACCCTCCTCTATTCCTATCTATCTATCTCTATCTCTCTAGCTCTATCTCTTGTTCACTCTCCCTCCCCCCCCCCCTCTCTCTCTCTCATCTTACTCTCCTCTCTGTCTCTCCTCTCATTTCTCTCTCCCGTCCTCTCTCTCTCCTCTCTCTCGTCTCTCTCTTCTCTTTCCTCTCTCTCTCTTATTCTCTCTCTCGTTCTCGTGCACTCACCTCTCTCTCATCTTCTCTCTCTTTCTTTCTCCTCACCTCTCTCCCCCTCCTTCCTCTCACTCTCTCGTTCCTCCCCCCCCTCTCTCTCTCTCTCTCTCTCTCACCTCGTTCTCTCTCTCCTCTCTCTCTCTCTCGCTCTCTCTCTCTTCACTCGCTCTCTCTTCTCTCCGCTCTCTCTCTCTCTCGCTCATCTCTCTCCCTCTTTCTCGCTCTATCTCCTCGTCTCTCTGCTCTTTCCTCTTTTTTTCTCTTTCTCTCTCTGACGTTCCTTCTCTTTCTCGTGGTCTCGATCCCTTTCGTTCATTTTCTCGCAGTCTCGCTGACGATCTTCCCCTTTCTCTTGTTCTCGACTCCTTTTCGTTCCTGCTCTCGCTCTCGTTTGTTCTTGGTCTCGCTTTCTAACTGTCCCTTTCTCTCCCGCTCTCTTTATCTTCACCTCCCCCCTCTTCCTCTTTCTCTTGCTCTCTATTTCCATTTCCCCTTCTGTTTCTTTCTCCATATCCCTCCCCTTCTCTCTTTCCCACTTCGTCTCCCTCTTCCTCTCTGTTTGTGTTCCCGTCCCTCTCCTTCTCCCTCACTGCCTCTCTCTTGGGCCTCCTTTCTTCGGTCTGTTTCCCTCTGTCCCTTCCTCTCTTCTCTATCTCTCTCTCTCTCTCTCTCTCTCTATCTCTCTCTCTCTCTCTCTCTCTCTCTCTCTCTCTCTCTCTCTCTCTCTCTCTCTCTCTCTCTCTCTCTCTCTCTCTCTCTCTCTCTCTCTCTTTCTTTCTCTCTTTCTCTCTCTCTGTGTCTTTCTATTTCTCTCTCTATCTCTGTCTACCTCTTTCTTTCTCTCATTCTCTCTCTCTCTCTCTCTCTCTCTCTCCTCCGTCTCTTACCGGTCAATCTCTCTCTCTCTCTCTCATCCTCTCTTTCACACATCTCTCACTCTCTCATCTACACTCTCTCTCTCTCTCTCTCGCACATACATTTTCTCTTTCTCTTTCCTCTTTACCCTTAATCTTCCTCCTCTCTTTTTACCCAGTTTTCGGCTCCCTCCCCTCTACTTTCCTGACTCTTTTTCTCTTTTTCTTGTCCCGCTTGACTTCTCCCCCCTCCCCCTTCCCCCCCACTTGGCTTCTGCAGTCCACTGTCGACTCGTCCCTTCCCCTCTCGTCACTGAATTTTCTCTGATCATGTTCCAATCTCGTTAAGTTCTCTCATGCAGCTCCTCCTACGCATTCTTAATCCCCCATCATCTTGTCTCAGCATCATCAACCACTGTCCTATCCCCTTTCCCTTCCCTTCCCTTCC
>NC_134783.1:46296353-46306353 GCF_046742065.1 Oratosquilla oratoria | reverse complement strand
TCTTATACTTGTTGTCGCAGGATATCTAAGTATGACAAGAAAATGGTTTACAATGCGCTTAAATAACTTCAAAAATACACAAACAGTTTCATCCACTAGATTTTCTTCCTTCCTGGGAGAAAATCATTGGTGGTCCTTCAAGATGGACGTCGGAGTGAACCGTCTCCCTACACTTTGTCTTCATATCTGTCAACCCCGGACTGGGCGCATGACCTTTCTGTCAACTTGAGTTGTATTTCTCCCCAGTCCATAAGGAGAACTGACAACCGACGAATGTTCTCCTCCTCTTCCTCCTCCTCCTCCTACAACTACTACAGTTCAAAGTCTCTTCCTGGTGAGATCTCTGGGCGGGTCCGTGCACAGATGCCACTCAAAGTAGAGTTGCTTGTGTTGTTTCAATTAAATTTTTGGATACAGTTATGGAAAAGGAAGGCTATAGGTAATTTCACTTTTGGGTCACCTCACAACTCGATACTATCCGGGTCGTTCCCTGTTCGGTAGTTCCCTGTCCGGCCCTTCTCTGCCCGGCCGTTCCCTGTCCGGTCGGTCTGTCAGGTCATTTCCCGTCCGGCCGTTCTCTATCCGGCCGTTCTCTGTCCGGCCGTTCCCCGTCCGGCCATTCTCTGTCCCAAGGTAAAACGAATACTATAAGGTACCTTGAGCACCCCCTCTCCGCGCACCTCCACCGTGACGTCATAGAAAATGCAGAGGGGGGAGAGTGAGAGGTGAAAGAAAATGTAAACTTTAAAGAAAACCATCTGTATGTATGGTAGACTTTAAAATTACACTATGATGTTCACAATACTGAAATTACTCAGTATCACTTTCTTATCCTCAAATTATCAGTATCTGAGATATGACCGCCAGAAAAGTTATAAAAATGTTTTCCATGCTTTCACATTAGGTGGATTATATTAATATGACGAGTTATTAGATGGGATGACATGTCAAGCGTGGATTTTATATGTAGACCTTTATCTCCACCAAGCTCAGTTATGTTTTAACCGGATTCTTTAGTCTGTTTATTTGCAATTGAATGAAAATTTCAGGAAATGTTGCTAATAGATACTTTCAAAATGACGGTTGTATACATATCCAGATGACCGAGTATTGTGTGTACCACATAATTCAATCCATTTCTTTCTAAGTTTTTTATCTTTGGGTTGTGAAAAGAAATGTATATTTTTATCACCTTTCAGTCTAACGGCATTGCACTTCTGCACTATACAAACTGTTGGCATTTTTATATGTTATTTGTCTGCCTTAGCTACCCCTTTAATCAGAAGATGGAGCTTCGCTCCACACACTGGTGTGTGAGTGACTGACAGCTCTCGACCAGCGGAACCCTAGTGACCTAGTCTCGATATTTACGTTGACGTCATCATCTACCTGCGCAGTGGAGAGGTTTTCTGGCTCTCCCTCACCACCCCCGCTAACGTACCTTGTAGTATTCGTTTTACCTTGCTCTGTCCAGTCGTTCTCTGTAAGGTCGTTCCGTCTGGCCATCCCCTGTCCGGCTGTTCTCCGTCCGGCCGTTCCCTGTCCGGTCGTTCCGTCTTGTCATTCCCTCTCCGGCCGTTCTCTATCCGGCTTTCACCATCCGGCCGTCATCTGTCCGGTCGTTCTCCGTCCGGCCGTTCGCTGTTCGGTCGTTTCCTGTCCGGTCGTTCCGTCTGGCCATTCTCCGTCCGGCTGTTCTTTGTCCGGCCGTTCCCCGTCTGGCCGTTCTCTGCCCGGTCGTTCCCTGTCCTGTCGTTCCGTCTGGCCATTCCCTGTCCGGCCGTTCTCTGTCCGGCCGTTCCCCGTCCGGCCATTCTCTGTCCGGTCGTTCCCTGTCCTGTCGTTCCGTCTGGCCATTCCCTGTGCGGCCGTTCTCTGTCCGGCCGTTCCCTGTTCGGTCGTTCCGTCTGGCTATTCCCTGTCCGGCCGTTCTCTGTCCGGCCGTTACCCATCCGGCCGTTCCCCGTCCGGCCGTTCCCCGTCCGGCCATTCTCTGTCCGGTCGTTCCCTGTCCGGTCGTTCCGTCTGGACGTTCCCCGTCCCGCAATTATCTGTCCGGTCGTTCCCTGTCCGGTCGTTTCGTCTGGCCATTCCCCGTCCGGCAGTTCCCCGTCCGCCCGTTCTCTGTCTGGTCGTTCCCTGTCCGGTCGCTCCCTGTCTGGCCGTTCCTTGACCGATCGTAATGCATAAGAAAATGGGTTGAGACGACTTGTTTGAAGCTTTGGACCTAGAAATTACATCGTCGATAAACTAGTTTAAGTTAAACTCGGATTATCTCGGGCAGGTTAAGGATAGGTATGACACCCTCGATAATCAAACTTATTTTACAAACTTGTTGTAGCGTTGGTCGGGTCAGTGTCAGTTGATTACATCTTCGGCCTAGATTAGGTTAGGATTAGTTAGATTCGATTAGGTCAGGTTACATCAGGTTAGGTCAGGCTAGATTAGGGAAGGTTAGGATGGGGCTTCGCCACCTGTTGTTTCGCGTAGCCCATATACTTATTTACTGCTGTTTTTTAACTTTCTAAAATTCGCTTCAATACTGAATGCAATCGTTATATGCATATGTACGTATGTACCCTTTGTTTTGTTTTTCATTATATGTATGTCAACGTAATGTCTTATTATATGCTTAAGTTAAATAGAAAATATCTTTGGCTTAACGTCTGAATCAAAATAGAATAAATCAAAGTAAGTATGGTAAGGCAAACGAAATAGGACACAGAATCTGATGGTGTGTTTATAGAATGCCAAGAACCTAATTATATTTAGTCTTCCATTAGTGTGCGGGACATTAGCTGTCGGCCAGAACCGGATCTCGCGCCCTGAGCGAGTTGATCTGAGACTTAGAGTCTGATCACTTTGTCTGTGTTGTTGTTGTAGTTGTTGTTCTTGTTCTTGTTGTCGCCGATGTTGCTGTCGATTATGATGATGGTGATGTTGTTATGACCCGGATCTCGCAACCCGAGCGAGTTGATCTGATACTTGGAGGCTGAACACTTTGTCTATGTTGTTGTTGTTGTTGTTGTTGTTGTTGTTCTTGTCGTCCCTGTTGTCGATGATGATGATGGTGATGCTGTCATCGATGATAATGTAGTTGTTGCTGTTGTTGTTGTTGTTGTTGTTCTTCTTCTTCTTCTTCTTCTTCTTCTTCTTCTTCTTCTTCTTCTTCTTCTTCTTCTTCTTCTTCTTCTTCTTCTTCTTCTTCTTCTTCTTCTTCTTCTTCTTCTTCTTCTTCTTCTTCTTCTTCTTCTTCTTCTTCTTCTTTCTTCTTCTTCTTCTTCTTCTTCTTCTTCTTCTTCTTCTTCTTCTTCTTCTTCTTCTTCTTCTTCTTCTTCTTCTTCTTCTTCTTCTTCTTCTTCTTCTTCTTCTTCTTCTTCTTCTTCTTCTTCTTCTTCTTCTTCTTCTTCTTCTTCTTCTTCTTCTTCTTCTTCTTCTTCTTCTTCTTCTTCTTCTTCTTCTTCTTCTTCTTCTTCTTCTTCTTCTTCTTCTTCTTCTTCTTCTTCTTGTCATCCCTGTTGTCGATGATGATGATGGTGATGCTGCCATCGATGATAATGTAGTTGTTGCTGTTGTTCTTGTCGTCGATGTTGCTGTCGATGATGATAGTGGTGATATTATTGATGATAGTGATGTTTTTATTGATGATGCAGTTCTTGTTCTTGTTCTTGTTCTTGATGTCGCTGTTGTTGTTGTCGATGATGATGTTGTTATTGATTATGATGATGATGTTGCTGCTGTTATATTTATCCTTGTATAATATCCTATCTTAACCTGAAATCTGAGTTGTCATCTTTCACAATATCTTATTTCAATTCTAATTTCTTTTCTTTATTCTTTTATTTTTCCCACTATCCTTGTCATCAATGTTTTATTAATCATAACGTCTCTTTCATATATGAGGGTAATGAGGCTTCCATGACTAAGGGACTCTGTTCATCAAGAAGATATCATCCTGTTCTTCGCCATGTAGTTTCACCATTATTATTATTTAAAAAAGAAAAAAAAAATGGTGACCACTTCAGCTATGTACACGGTATTAATATCACCCCTACGGACTAGAATCTCGTAGATTACATTTGGAGGCGAATATTTACTAAAAGAAAAAAGCTGGTTGCTTTTAATTTGCATTATCTTTGGTTTCTGTAACTCTTAGACTATTTTCTCTACCATCTCTCTTCGTCACGATATTGTCCCCGGAGATAGAAGCGATGGTTATCGACAGAAAAAAAAATAAAAAATAAAAAATCATGTGCATAACTAGTGATCATTGGCTATTACTCTCCTGGACGAGAGCTCGAAGCTCGGATCACACTTCATTCCTCTTGCTAAGGGGGAACATTAATGGCGCGCGCGCGCGCGCATGTGTGTGTGTGTGTGTGTGTGTGTGTGTGTGTGTGTGTGTGTGTGTGTGTGTGTGTGTATGTGTGTGGGTGTGGGTGTGCGTGCGCGCGTCCTTGTGTGTATGTGTATGTGTGCGTGTGTATGTGCGCGCCTGGCTTAGCTGTGTTTTAATCAATTGTATATACTAGAATGTGATATACAAGATAACTTCTACGTTCGCAAGTTCCCATCTGTACCGTTTCTACGTGTTTTTCTCCTGTTTCTCTTCCCTTATTTTTTTTTATCCATTTTCTTCCTCTTTCTCCTCCTCCTCTTCCTCTCTGCCCTCTTCCCCTTTCTTTTCCTCTTTCGCTCCCTCGTCCTATTCCTCTTCCTCGTCCTCCTCCTCGTCCTCTTCCTCGCCCTCATTTGTCCTCCTCCTCGTCCTCTTCCTCTTCCTCTCTCTCGTCCTTTTCCTCGTCCTTTTCCTGATTTTCTTTGTTATCCTCCTCCTCGTCCTATTCCTCTTCCCCGTCCTCCTCCTCGTCCTCATCCTTGTCCTTCTCCTCGTCCTTTTCCTCGTCCTCTTCCTGATTCTCTTTTTCGTCCTCCTCCTCGTCCTCTTCCTCTTCCTCTCTCTTGTCCTTTTCCTCGTCCTTTTCCTGATTCTCTTTCTCGTCCTCCTCCTCGTCCTCTTCCTCTTCCTCTCTCTCGTCCTTTTCCTCGTCCTTTTCCTGATTCTCTTTCTCGTCCTCTTCCTCTTCCTCTCCCTCGTCCTTTTCCTCATCCTTTTCCTGATTCTCTTTCTCGTCCTCTCTCTCGTCCTTTTCCTAGTCCTCTCCCTTATCCTCCTCCTCTCCCTTATCCTCCTCTTTCTTTCTTTTCCTCTTTCTCTCCTTTGTCCTCTTTCTCATCCTCAACTTCCTCATTTTCCCTCTTTTTCTCTTCCTCTTCCCGTCCTTTTCCTCGTCCTTTTTCTGGTCCTCTTCCTCGTCCTCCTCCTCGTCCTCCTCCTCTTCCTCCTCCTCGTCCTTTTCCTCCTCCTCCTCTTCCTCCTCCTCGTCCTTTTCCTCCTCCTTTCTTTTCCTCTTTCTCTTCTTTGTCCTCTTTCTCATCCTCAACCTCCTCATTTTCCTCCCCCCCTCCTCTTCCTCCTCCATCCCTTTTGCTTCACCTCTTCTCTTATTCTCTTTCGTCATCGTCGTCGGTCGTTCTCATCTCCCGGCTTCCTCCTCTGTGATCCTTGTGCATCTCCCGAGGCAACGTGTCTGTGGATGCCGAGCAGGCAAGGTGCGAAATATTAAATTCTATTACAGTTCATTAAGCCGTTGAGGAGCATTTGATTAAGTCGCTCGTTTAGTTAGTCTCTGAAGTTAAATCTCGTCTTCATAGTCTCGCAGTTAAATGAGGCCACGGTTGCCATCTTATGGAAGAGAAGTTAGTGACTGTTGATGGCAAGTTTTCTCCGTCAAGAGCTGCAGATCGAAGATTTTATTTATTTATCTATCTATCTATCTATCTGTTCTCTGTATCTATTCATTTATTCATATATATATATATATATATATATATATATTATAAATACACACACACACACACACACACACACACACACACATATATATATATATATATATAATATTAATTTATTTACTTGTTTTATTATGTACCTATTTGTTAATTTTCATTCGTTTATGTATTTATTTATGTTTATGTATTCATGTATTCATCTATCTTTTTATTACTTATCTATTAATCTTTATTTATAAATTTATTTATCAATTTATTGATCTATCGGTTTATTTAATTCATCTATTATTATTTTCCATTATTATTTTCTTTGTATAAAGGTCTAGGCTTGGATCTCGGCAAAAATAGGTTGCAATAGCAGAATTATGTATAATTGGTAAGCAAATTAGTGCAGTGTATATGTTTCGCCGATTTAATGAAGCGGCCTTTCTGTAGATGTGCTGTGCCATGCGACACTGCCTCTGACCCTGGGCAGTGGACAAGGTGCAGGGATGACCCGTCATCCAGGAGGTGCTAAGATGGGAGAGAGGGTGGAAAGGTGTGGAGTGTGTTTAGGGATGGAATGGGTGGGAATGATTTTATGCCTTTTTCTTTTTGACTATCTCCCTTGTAAGGGGGAAAAAGCCTTGGTATATGTATGTATGTATGTATGTATGTATATGTTTCAGTCATATAAAGTCTGAGTAAAGACTAAACTATGTCTGACCTTTTGTTTAAGTTTATATATTCTTTATTATAACAAGATTTCTTTTTTATCTTGATATTCATATTTTTATTACAGACATATATATTTATTTATTTTTTATTTACTTATTTTGTGTATTTGTTTATGCACTATTTATTTATTTTATTAGTTTGTTTATTTCATTTGTTAATTTGTGGAGGACTTTTTAACTGCGACTTGGAGTGCGTAGATATAAAGGAAATTCGAATTAGTGTGTTTTTCGGGTCCCTGTCTTTGGAAGAATGTATTTTTTTTTTTTTTTTGTATTCACGCATTTCAAATTATTTTTTGTCATCTTTAACAGTTTCCGCCTTTGCAAAAGAAAAAAAAAAGAAATTAAAACAAATAAAACAAATAAACAAATGAATAAGTAAATAAATATAGAAATGATTAAACAAATAAGATAAATAAATTATTAAATAAATAAAACAAATAAACAAATCAATAAAAAAAGCTTCCATCGGGCACGATATAAAATTTTATTTAGTTAACAAATGCAATTAAACGTAACTTGACTAATTTCATAGACATTCCAGAAATATCCATCACACAGAGCATAGAGGTCATTCTACCGCACTGTTAATAACCAAATTAATTTGGCTGACTAATCTCATTCCCATTACATGAAGGTTAATGGACACACCAGCTTTACACTCCCCTAACTCTCCCCTCCACCCACTCCCCTCTCCCCTAAATTCTCCTTCCCAGCTTTCACATAACGGAACCAATAACGTAATATTACTAGAACCACTAAACTCCCCCACCAACTCCCCACTCTCCAACTTCCCCTCACCAACTCCACCTCACCAACTCCCCCACCTATGCCCCCTCCCCAACTCCCCCACCTTCTCCCTCCCCAACTCCCCACGAATCTATCCTCCACTCCTTTCCCCTCTTAACGGGACTAATAATGTAACATCACTAAACCCCCGTCATCTCCCCCTCCTGAACTCCCCCTCCCCCTGACCTCCCCCTCCTCCTGACCTCCCCCTTCCCCTGACTTCCCCCTCCCCTTCCCCCCTCCATCCCCCCTCCCTCCCCCTCCCTCCTGACCTCCCCCTCCCCCCTGACTTCCCACCTTCCCCCCTCCCCCTCCCCCTCCCCCCCTCCCCCACCTCCCCCATCACCCCACCTCCTCCAGCTTCCATATCAATGACATCACATCACCAGAATCCCGGTCGATCGTTTCCTGCACTCGTCAACGAGGGCCCCTCACCGGGCTCATAGTCTCCGGGGATTGGCCGGCTCGCGGTAACCGGATGATAATGTGTAATGACCGGTTCCGGTTGCGAGCATGGCTAATGATGCCTGTCATTAACTGGGGCTAATGACCGGCTGGTGAACGACACCCGAGTGGCTCGTAAATTGCCGCGGAGGAGGAGTGGATTTGATGTCGACACTTTGTGAGCAAAAGTTTCGACCAGAGAGCAAACGTTTCGACTAGAGAACCTCTTCTTCAGGGATGGCAAGAACCAACGTTCATTCTACAGGAACGGTGATTTAGAAAAATGAATCAATGAGATGACGTCATGAGGTGAACAAGTTGCCAATCAACTCTCGCATGTTCATGACGTCATATATATGCATATATATATATATATATATATATATATATATATATATATATATATATATATATATATACATACACTCCCTTGGGCTAAAAAATGATAACGGGTCTAATGATTGGTAGTGTTATGAACAGGGAACTGATCATGATTGGAAACTGGTTCCTCGATATGACAGATTGTAAACAAACATTCCGGCGTTATATTATCTTCAGGAATTGTAATTACGATTGCGTCATCACATATACCTCCTTTTCCACTGTCAATATGCATGTATATGTATGTATGTATGTGTGTATATATATATATATATATATATATATATATATATATATATATATATATGTATATGATAACGTGATGTTTGCTTTGTATTGTTAATTTAATCAACCCCCTCCCACCACCCACACCATGACCTCTAATTGGTTTAATTGCGCTGCATGTGACCTCTGATTGGTTGAATACAACGTGGCGTGACCAGTGCAGTTGGAGTTGACACAAAGCATCATTCAACTAATTATAGGGAATTGTGACGTCGTAATGCCATTTTTTCTTTGTTTTTCTTTGTGTACGAGAATTTTGATAGTTTTTATTTGTCGATATTTGTCTCGTTCGTTTGAAAAGGCCAACGAGCAGGTGAGCAGCTGTTAATGGATTATTATTATTATTATTATTATTATTATTATTATTATTATTATTATTATTATTATTATTATTATTATTTTTTTTTTTTTTTTTTTAGGCTTCTTAGTGGTGTAGGGGTGGGGGGGGTCAAAGCTTTTGAGTAGGTCCTCTTGTTGGGAATCGAGCTTGAACCTTTTTTGTATGTGTTTTGGTCCAGGCCTTTTATGCACGATGCTGATGATATGCTTCTGTCGATTGTCTTTTATTGCAGGTCAGTTTTTCACCGAAACCCTTTGATGTTGTGTTGCTCATGAAGGGCATTTCATGTGGGGAGGGATGTTGGTGTCCCATTTTCTCTCGTGTTTTCTCTCGTTTGTTCTCTCTGAAATGGTCTCTGTTCAGAGAACCAGAGGCAGCGCAAATCACGGTGAGATCGTGCAAAACAAGGAAAGGGCAGAAAGGTTTTATTGGTTGAGTGTTATGATGGGTCACTGGGGTTTTTCATATGTTTCCCCTCTCCCTCCACCCTCCCCTACTCCTCTCCGATTCTTCGGCCGGAGTTAAGCGCCTCCTGGTGTAGGCTTCTCGCCATTTTCTTCTTCAGCCTCCCTCTGTCTTTCTCTTCGGAAATTCTCCTTTTTTCTGTTTTGTATATATATATATATATATATATATATATATATATTCTTTTTTCATTTTTTTTCTCTCTAATATTTATAAATGTTATGCATGCATATGTATGTCCATATATGTATATGTATGTAATGTATGTACAGTATGTATGCAGTGTATATATATGTGTGTGTAATGTATGTATGTATGCGCGTAATGCATGTACAGTATATTTGTAATGCATGTATATATGTGATGTATGTCATGTTTGTATATTTGTAGTGTATGACATGTATGTTGTTTAAGAAATACATGTAACATATGAAATGTATGTAACGTATGCGTGCGCTTAATGTATGTACATTATACACAGTATGTCATGTATGTAATATTTATATATTTGTAGAGCAAGAAATGCGTGTAGTGTATCAAATACATGTAATATATGAAATGTATTTAACGTATGTGTGCGCCTAAGGTATGTTCAGTATATATGTCATGTATGTAATGTTTATATATTTGTAGAGTATGAAATGTGTGTAGTGTATGAAATACATGTAATATATGAAATGTATTTATTGTATGCAATGTCTGTCTGCCTCTGTTTTCCCTTAAGAAC
>NC_134783.1:46283853-46286353 GCF_046742065.1 Oratosquilla oratoria | reverse complement strand
AGGAAGTGAAGGAGAAGGAGAAGGAAGTGAAGGGGGAGGGGGAGAGAGAAGGGGAGGTGCAGGAGGGGGAGAGTGAAGGGGAGAAGGGAGGAGAGAGGGAGGGGAGAGTGAAGGGGAGGGGAGAGGGAGGGGGAAGAAAGAATGAGAGTGAGGGGGAGGAGGAGGAGGGAAGAATGAGAGGGAGGAGGAGGAGTGTGTGGAAAGGGGAGTGAGGGGAAGAGGACAAGGAGGAGGGGAGAGTGAGAGTGAGAGGGGTGGGGGGAGTGAGGAGGAGGGGGAGGGAGGGGAGGGGGAGAGGGAGGGGGAAGGGAGAATGAGAGTGAAGGGGAGGAGGAGGGGAGAATGAGAGGGAGGAGGAAGAGTGTGTGGAAAGGGGAGTGAAAGGGGAGGGTAGAGTGAGAGGAAGCGGTAGAGGGGAGTGGGGGGGAGTGTAGGGGAGTTGTGTCACCCGCAGTGGATACGAGGAATGAGCAGATTCCATCCCTCACTCCTTACACGTCACCAAACGCTGGTTATAATCTCTATTAATGTCACACATCAACCCCTAACTACCCTTTTACATGAAGCACTTAATCTCCCAAACCGGTAACTATTACTCGACCCCGTTCGAGTTGATTACTGTAGTTAGGCCCAGTTATCATTGGACGAGGTAATCGCCTTTACCAGACCTGTATGTTAACTACTTTGATTGAACACCAACTAGGTTCCATCAAGTTACTTCCCAACTTTAATGTTGTTGCTCAGCCATGTGCTATATGTAACCTAATAATTATTATCTTACCTTCCCTCTCCCTTCCCTCTTCCTCTCTCTCTCTCTCTCTCTCTCTCTCTCTCTCTCTCTCTCTCTCTCTCTCTCTCTCTCTCTCTCTCTCTCTCTCTCTCTCTCTCTCTCTCTCTCTCTCTCTCTCTCTCTCTCTCTCTCTCTCTCTCTCTCTCTCTCTCTCTCTCTCTCTCTCTCTCTCTCTCTCTCTCTCTCTCTCTCTCTCTCTCTCTCTCTCTCTCTCTTTCTCTCTCTCTCTCCAATAGAAGGTGCAGCCCTGAGAGGATGGCACACGGTCTACGAACCGAGCCCAGTATCTCAATCAATGAAAGCCATTTCTCTCAGCATTTTGATACAAGGACATTTAACAACCGGTAACTCTTCCCTCACCTCCTCCTCCTCTTCCTCCTCCTCCTCCTCCTCTTCCTCTTACTCCTCCTCCATTTCCTCCTCCTCCTTCTCCTCCTTTTCCTCCTCCTCCTTCTCCTCCTCTTCCTTCTCCTCCTCCTCCTCTTCATGAAAATTGGTGACACTGAAATAGATACACATTAGTGAGAGTCAGATATCAGGTCCGAGTTTATTCCCAGAGTGATTAGAAGCAAGGCCTGAGGCACTGCTTTTGGCTAATAAATTAACAAATTCATAATTGAATAAAAATAATAAGGTATAGAAATAAGTAAACAAATAAGTAAAGGTAAATAGATAAAAAAAAAATCATAAATAGTTAAAAAGATACAAAAGGTGTGGGTTTCCACTCACTGACTCTCGAATTAACAATTAATGTTATAATTACTATATGTGCACTTACACATATCCAAAGTGCGTATACGTGTATGCGTATATATATATATATATATATATATATATATATATATATATATATATATATATATACCTAAGATGATGAAAATTAAAGTCAGGGGCCTGTGATAAAAGAAGTGTAACTGCGGCTGAATCCCTGTGCCCTCTATGCTTTGACTGTTGATCTAGGCAACAGTCAGCCACTCCTTTAATAGGAAAGAACTGCGGGATTCGAACCCATAACTAAGCGATTGCAAGACCAGCCCGCTTCTCATTCCACCAACATAACACATATATATGACGTATACGATTAAATTCTTCTTAATCGATCAACAAAAGAGGATCTCTTTGACATAACAACAAGAGATCTTATGGTCCTAAAGTTGCTTGTTTGCCTACGCAAGTCAGGATCGTCTTTTCACAGGCTTCATTTGATTTTCCTCCTCCTCTTCCTCCTCCTCTTCTCCTCTTCCTCCTCCACACCTCCTCCTCCTCCTCCCCTTCCTCTTCCTCTTCCTTTTCCTCCCCTTCCTCCACCTCTTCTTCTTCCTTTTCCTCCTCTTCCTCCACCTTCTCTTCCTCTTCCCCTTCTTCATTTAGTTCCTCCTCCTCCTCCCCCTACCTCCTCCTCCTCCTCCTCCTCCTCCTCCTCTTCTTCTTCCACTTCCTCCTCTCCTTCCTCCTCCTCCTCTTCCTCCCCTTCCTCCTACTCCTACTTCTCTTACTACTCCTTCTTTCGCTTCCTCCTCCTCCATTTTCTCTTACTTCTCTTCTTCCTCCTCTTTCTCCGCCTCCACTTCTATCCAATATTTGTACGAAAGGATAATGGCAAGGAGAGTGTGTACAGATTCGTAATGTGATTTACCTTCTGGCTAGAACTGTTGGAGAGAGGGAGAGAGAGGAAGAGGCGGGGGAAGAGAGGGAGGGAGAGGAGGAGAC
>NC_134783.1:46271353-46273853 GCF_046742065.1 Oratosquilla oratoria | reverse complement strand
GGTGAGGGTGAGTGGGTGAGGGTGAGTGGGTGAGGGTAAGTGGGTGAAGGTAAGTGGGTAAGGGTGAGCAGGTGGGGTTGAATGGGTGAGGGTGCGTGGTTGAGGGTGAATGGACGAGGGTGTATGGGTGAGGATGAGTAAATGAGGGTGAGTGGACGAGGGTGGGTGGGTGAGGGTGAGTGGGTGAGGGCAGATAGGTCAGGCTGGGTGGGCAAAGGCGAATGTGGGTAAAGAGAGGGGAGAAGGGTTTAGAGATAGGGGGAGTAGGGGTGGAGATAGGGGGGAGTAAGGGTTGCAGATAGGGGGAGTAAGGGTTGCAGATATGGGGAGTAGAGGTTGGAGATAAGGGAGTAGGTGTTGGAGATTGGGGGAGTAGGGGTTGGAGATTGGGGGAGTAGGGGTTGGAGATTGGGGGAGTAGGGGTTGGAGATTGGGGGAGTAGGGGTTGGAGATAGAGGGAGTAGGGGTTGGAGATAGAGGGAGTAGGGGTTGGAGATAGGGGGAGTAGGGGTTGGAGATAGGGGGAGTAGGGGTTGGAGATAGTGGGAATAGGAGATTGCGAAAGGGAGAGTAGAGGTTGGAGAAAGTGGGAGTAGGGGTTGGAGAAAGTGGGAGTGGGGCTTGGAGATAGGGGAGTAGGGCTTGGGGAGAGGTAGAGTGGGACTTGGAGAGAGGGGGTGTAGGGCTTGGAGAGAGGAGAGTAGTGGTTGGAGAGAGGGGAGTATGGCTTGGAGATAGGGGAGTAGGGCTTGGAGAGAGGGGAGTGGGGCTTGGAGAGAGGGGAGTAAGGCTTGGAGAGAGGGGAGTAGGGCTTGGAGAGAGGGGAGTAGGCCTTGGAGAGAGGGGAGTAGGGCTTGGAGAGAGGGGAGTAAGGCTTGGAGAGAGGGGAGTAGGGGTTACAGAGAGGGGAGTAGGGCTTGGAGAGAGGGGAGTAGGGCTTGGAGAGAAGGGAGTAGGGTTTGGAGAGAGGTTGAGTAGGGCTTGGAGAGAGGGGAGTAGGGGTTACAGAGAGGGGAGTAGGGGTTAGAGAGAGGGGAGTAGGGCTTAGAGATAGGGGAGTAGGGCTTGGAGAGAGGGGAGTAGGGCTTGGGGAGAGGTGGAGTAGGGCTTGGAAAGAGGTGGAGTAGGGCTTGGAGAGAGGGGAGTAGGGGTTGGAGAGAGGGGAGTAGGGGTTGGAGAGAGGGGAGTAGGGGTTAGAGAGGGGGGAGTAGGGGTGAGGATGGGAGGGCAATAGTCTGTGGGAGGATGGGGGAAGAGGAATATTGAGGTAAAAGCAAATAGAGTGAGGTAGTCTAAGGGTTAACTTTTGTTTCCAAAGATTCTTTGCCAACAATAGTACTTGACCAAAAATAGTTTCTCGCGTGATGGAAAGGCGCAGTCTGTCTGTAGTCTAACTTGCCTTCACACAAACAGAAACAACCTTCGATTTCTGTCAGTTTACACAGACCCCAAGTGTCATGCCGACAGAAAAATGTCCACGGAAAAAAGTCGACGGAAAAATGTCGACGCTTTTTTTGGCTCGTGTGAATGCCACTTTCATACAAAAGTATTGTATGCATCATTTGTCAGGCCACTGGCAACGAGGAAATAGTGTGTTTATATAAACGTCGGATCAAGTAAAAAAATATGCAAAAAAACAATATAGAAAATATAAAAGGTTGGATCTTTTTATACCGATTAAGTTATCTTTTCGTCGTTAGATGTATTGTCACAATTATTTCATTCATTTATTGTACACAACAATTGTATTTATTGTGAATTAGTGATTGTTATTATTACTTAGTTTATTTTCTTTATTTTCTATTTCTTCATTTATCTATTTGATTATTTATTTATTTATTTGTTTATTTATTTATTTATTTTTTCTTCTTCTTTGGCTTAGGTCATGGCCACATCATATTACCAAAAATATTTTAAACAATTGTAGCGCACTTATTGTATTTTACAATAGCTGTCTACGTTCCTGGTGACAATTTGGTCACACGAGAATAAACATTGCTGTATGATTGCTGTATGTCCCAGCAATATTTTTACTAGCTGCGTTGGAAACCTTTCAAAAAAAAAAAAAAAAAAAAAAAAAAAATCCCCCGACAGAGTTTACAATTTTTTTTTTTTCAAAAATTATTTTTTCTATTTCAAATGGGGCTCTAGCCAAAAACAAACTCACTATCTTTGTTGCCCTCTACCGAAAAATCAAAGTAAATATGCAAATAAATGAATAGATGACAGGAAAGAAAGGAAAGCATTCGTTACAATAAGGAAACTTTTTTAATTCTTCCTTTGCGTTCTCAGCTTTTCCCAAAGCTGCTCTGAAATTGTTGTCCCTCCTCTTCCTCACCCCCCTCACCCCTCACCCCCTCATCCCCATCACCCCTCCCCCCCTCCCCACTTACCTCTCCCCCATAATCAACCTCACAATTTAAATTACCCCAGGGCTAACAACCCACCACGTTCTTCTTAACCCCTCTTACTTTTAGTTCCCCTTGTGTACGTGTGTGTG
>NC_134783.1:46258853-46266353 GCF_046742065.1 Oratosquilla oratoria | reverse complement strand
AGTGTGTGTGTGTGTGTGTGTGTGTGTGTGTGTGTGTGTGTGTGTGTGTGTGTGTGTGTGTGTGTGTGTGTGTGTGTGTGTGTGTGTGTGTGTGTGTGTGTGTATCTATCTGTGTGTGTGTGTGTGTGTGTGTGTTTGTGTGTGTGTGTGTGTGTGTGTGTGTGTGTGTGTGTGTGTGTGTGTGTGTGTGTGTGTGTGTGTGTGTGTGTGTGTGTGTGTGTATGTTTGTGTGTGTGAGTGAGTGAGTGAGTGAGTGAGTGAGAGTGAGAAAGTGAGTGGGTGAGGGAGTATGAACGAGTGAGTGAGTGAGTGAGAGAGTGAGTGGGTGAGAGAGTATGAACGAGTGAGTGATATAAATAGATAGGTAGGAGGAAGGAAAGAGAAAGAGACACAGGGAGACAGACTGATAGGAGGAGAATAAAGGAAAGAAAAAGACACTGAGTGGAGTAAGTGAAGAGAGAGAGAGAGAGAGAGAGAGAGAGAGAGAGAGAGAGAGAGAGAGAGAGAGAGAGAGAGGAGAAAAGCAAGAGATGGGAGGAAGAAAGAAAGAGAAAGCGAAAGAAGAATTGATAAGAAGGCCATGAGATAAAGAAATCGCTGCATACAAACAAGTCCCGACCAATTAACAACAATATCGTATGAATGTTCACTTCGGTTCTTCGCTAATTACCTAACCTTGTTACCTCACCCGACCCAGTCGGCGATATGATCATGATTTTCGGATTTCCTTTTTTTTTTTTTTTTTTTTTTTTTTTTTCTTCTCCTCTGGTTTTCATTTGCGTTTTACATACTCAAGACTCGAACTTCTCTTTTCCCATTCTTCCCCTCTATCATTTCTACTCGTTCTCTCTTTTCCTCTCCTTTTCTCTCCTCTCCGCCTCTCTTCTCCTTTCTTCTCCTCAATCTCCTTTCCTCTCCGTCTCTCTTCTCCTCTCTTTTCCTTTCCTCTCCGCCTCTCTTCTCTTTCCTCTCTTCTCCTCTCTTATCGTCTCCTGTCTTATCCTATATTCTACTTCCTCTCCTCCATCTCTTTTTCACTCCACCTCCTTATCCTCTCTTTCTCTCCTTCTTGGCTCTCTCCCTCTCCTCTCCCTCTCGACTCTCTTCTCCTTTCATCCTTCCTTTCCTTCTTCCTCCATTTCTTCCTTTTCTCTCCTTTCCTCCTTTTTCATTTATCTTCCTATTTTCTATTTTCTCCTATTTTTCTTCCACCTCCTCTTCTCTCCGTGTGGCTCCCTCATTCCTCTTCTCCTTTTTCTTTTTCTTCCTTTCTTTCCTACTCTTGTCCCTCCTCTTCTTCCTCTTCCTCCCCCGCTTCCTCCTCTTCTTCCTTCTCTTCCTCCTTGTACTCTGATTCATAATTCCTTTCCTTTATCTCCATTATTCCTCCTCTTCCTCTTTCTCCTCCTCCTCCTCTTTCTTCTCCTCTTCCGACTTCCTCTCTTCATCTTCCTCTCCTCCTTCTCCTCTTCCTCCTCCTTTTCTTCCTTCTCTTCCTCCTTGTACTCTGATTCATAATTCCTTTCCTTTATCTCCCGTTATTCCTCCTCTTCCTCTTTCTCCTCCTCCTCCTCCTCCTCCTCTTCCTCTTTCTCCTCCTCCTCTTCCTTCTTCCTCTCCTCCTCCTCCTCCTCTTCTTCCTCCTCCTTTTTCCTCTTCCTCCTCCTCCTCCTTCTCCTCCTCTCATCCCTCTTTCTTCGTCAATATTTCTTTCTCCTCTCACCCTTAACCATTTTCTTTCGCCTAAACTGGTCCCCATCCTTCCCCTCGCCGGGTCCTCCTACTGTTAACCTGCTTTGCTGAGGGGGATCTCATTCTACTGTCCAGCCACCATCGCTTCCCCTCTCCGCCTTTGCATCTCTCTCTCTCTCTCTCTCTCTCTCTCTCTCTCTCTCTCTCTCTCTCTCTCTCTCTCTCTCTCTCTCTCTCTCTCTTCCTCTCTCTCTCTCTCTCTCTCTCTCTCTCTCTCTCTCTCTCTCTCTCTCTCTCTCTCTCTCTCTCTCTCTCTCTCTCTCTCTCTCTCTCTCTCTCTCTCTCTCTCTCTCTCTCTCTCTCTCTCTCTCTCTCTCTCTCTCTCTCTCTCTCTCTCTCTCTCTCTCTCTCTCTCTCTCCCTCTCTATCTCTCCCACTGTCTTCCACTCTCTTTCTCTCCTGCTCTCTATCTCTCCAACTGTCTTCCACTATCTCTCCCACTCTCTATCTCTCCCGCTCTCAATCTCTCCCACTGTCTTCCACTCTCTATCTCTCCCTCTCTCTCTCTCTCTCTCTCTCTCTCTCTATCTCTCTCTCTCTCCCACTGTCTTCCACTCTCTATCTCTCTCCCTCTCTCTCTCCCTCTCTCTCTCTCTCTCTCTCTCTCTCTCTCTCTCTCTCTCTCTCTCTCTCTCTCT
The DNA here is from genome assembly GCF_046742065.1 of Oratosquilla oratoria. Lineage (NCBI taxonomy): Eukaryota > Metazoa > Arthropoda > Malacostraca > Stomatopoda > Squillidae > Oratosquilla > Oratosquilla oratoria. The sequence goes on along the minus strand of NC_134783.1, from coordinate 46,263,963 downwards.
CTCTCTCTCTCTCTCTCTCTCTCTCTCTCTCTCTCTCTCTCTCTCTCTCTCTTTCTCTATTAATAGCCACTTCCCTTCCCCCCTGCCCTGTTTTTTACTCCTTCCAGCTGATCACCTCTTCTGATCTTCCGCGTCCTCGTCGGTCCCCCTCCAGACTCCCTCCTCCTCCTCCTTTTTTTCCCTTCATCTCCCTCAGTTCCGCTCCCCTTCCTCCCCTTCCATCCGGCTCCTTTCATCTCCCTCCCTCCCTCCCTCCCACTTCCTTCATCTCCCTTCCTCCCCTTCCCTCATATCCTCCCCACCTCACTTCATCTCTGTCCTTCCCCTTCCGTCATCTCCTCATCATCTCCCCTCATCTCCCTCCCTCCCCTTCTATCATCTCCCCATCTCCCTTCATCTCCCTTCCGTCCCTCCCCTCATCTCCTCCCCATCTCCCTCCCTTTCCTCCCCTCATCTCCTCCCCATCTCCCTTCCTCCCATCCCCTCATCTACTCCTCACCTCACTTCATCTCTGTCCTTCCCCTCCCCTCATCTACTCCTCACCTCACTTCATCTCTGTCCTTCCCCTCCCCTCGTCTCCTCCCCATCTCCCTTCATCTCCCTTCATCTCCCTCTCTCCCACTTCCTTCATCTCCCTTCCTCCCCTCCCCTCATCTCCTCCCCATCTCACTTCATCTCCTTCCCTCCCCTTCCGTCATCTCCTTCCCTCCCCTTCCGTCATCTCCTCCCCACCTTCCTTCATCTCCCTCTCACATCTCCCTTTCCCCCTCTCCCGGTACCTTCATCTCCCTCCCTCCCCTCCCCTCATCTTCTTCTCCCTATCTAACTACATCTCCCTCTCACCACCTCCCTTCCTCTCCCTCCATCTCGCTCTTTCATCTCCCTCCCTCCCGCTCCTTTCATTTCCCCCACCTCCTCCCTTCCTCTCTCTCCCCATCCGTTTTCTTTTCTCAATGTTTTTATATTTTCCTCTTCCTCTTCCTTCTCTTTCTCCTCTTCCTCCTATTTTTACTCTTCCTCTCGTGCAGCTCCTGGTCCTGCCACTACTATGCTCTTCCTCCTCTTTTTCTTCCTCTTCCTTCAGCTCCTCCCTCTTCCTCTCCTTCTTCTCCTCCCTCTCCTCCTCTCTCTCCTTCTCCCTCTCCTCCTTCATTTTCTCCCTCTCCTTCTCCTCGTCTTCCTTCTCCTCCTCCTCATCTTCCTCATCCTTATCCTTTCTCTCTTTCCTCCTTCTTCCCTCTTTCTTCCCTCTCTCCTTCTCTCTCTCCTTCTCCTTATCCTCCTTCTCTCTCTTCTACCCTCCTCGTCATCCATCTCGTCTCCTCTTTCTCCTTCTCCCTCTCCTTCTTCATCTACTCCTTCACTTTCTTCTACCCTCCTCTTCATCTAATTCGTCTCCTCTTTCTCCTTCTCCCTCTCCTTCTTCATCTCCTTCCCTTTCTTCTACCCTCCTCCTCCTCTAGTTCGTTTCCTCTTTCTTCTCCATCTCCTCCTTCACTTCCTCCTTCATTTTCTCCTACTCTCTTCCTCGTCTAGTTCGTCTCCTCTTCCTCTGTGTTCATGTTTATCATTTGTCTCTCTCGCGTGCTCCTCCTGCCATTTTCTCTTGATCATTTTCTCCTTCTCATTACAGATTTTCATATGTCATTTTCAATCTCTTGCTTGTCTTTCGGTCACTATATAATCCTCTCTTTTCATTTTCACGTTTTTTTCATCGATCCTTTTTATGCTTCTGCTTCTTCTTTTACTCCTGGAGATCCTACTCCTCCGGATCTAACTCCTCCTCCTATACCTACTCCTCCTGGAACTCTTCCTCCTAGACCTCCTCCTCCTCGACCTCCTCTCCTCCTTGACCTCCTCCTCCTCCTCCTCCTCCTCGACCTCCTCCTCCTCCTCCTCGACCTCCTCCTCCTCCTCCTCCTCGACCTCCTCCTCCTCCTCCTCCTCCTCGACCTCCTCCTCCTCCTCCTCCTCGACCTCCTCCTCCTCCTCCTCGACCTCCTCCTCCTCGACCTCCTCCTCCTCGACCTCCTCCTCCTCGACCTCCTCCTCCTCCTCCTCCTCGACCTCCTCGACCTCCTCCTCCTCCTCCTCCTCCTCCTCAACCTCCTCGACCTCATCCTCATCCTCGACTTCCTCCTACATCACTACCTCCTCCACCTCCATCTCCACCTCCTTGACCTCCTTCTCTTCGACTTCCACCTCCACCTCCTCCTCGACCTACTCCTCAACCTAACCTTCAACCTCCTCCTCCACCTCTACCTCCTCCACCTCCTCGACCTCCTCCTCGACCTACTCCTCGACTTAGGCCTTGACCTCCTCCTCCACCTCCTCTTCCTCCTCCTCGACCTCCTCCTCTTCCTCCTTATCTCCTCGTCCTCCTCCTTCTCCTCCTCCTTTTCTCCTCCTCATATTCCTTTTCTTCTTCAGTGCAATATTCCCCACAACATTGCATAAGAACCTTTTCTTCCTCCTGTTTCTCTTATTCCGCTTTCTTCCCCTTCCTTTCGTATACAACTACAGTATGTCCGCGTTCTTAATCTACCCCTTTGGTTACATTAAATTTATTTTATTTATTTATTTATTTATTTATTTATCTATCTTATTTTGTTTATTTGTTTATATATTTATTTATCTATTTATTTATTTTATCTTACTTATTCTATTTATTCTATTTATTTTATTCATTTTATTTACTTTATTTGTTTTATTTATTTTATTTATTTTATTTATTTTATTTTATTTATTTATTTTATTTATTTGGTTAGTTATTATTATTATTTTTTTTTTAATTCGGCAACGCACTCGGGCATCATGTAAACCGCGTCACAGTTTCTGTCAACGCAATGCACGCGCGTTACGTGCACAGCAAGCACTCTCTCTCTCTCTCTCTCTCTCTCTCTCTCTCTCTCTCTCTCTCTCTCTCTCCTCTCTCTCTCTCTCCTCTCTCTCACTCTCTCTCTCTCTCTCTCTCTCTCTCTCTCTCTCTCTCTCTCTCTCTCTCTCTCTCTCTCTCTCTCTCTCTCTCTCTCTCTCTCTCCCGCTCCTCTGTCTCCTCTCTGTCTCCTCTCTCCTCTCTTTCCTCTCTCTTTATCTCTCTCCTCTCTCTCTTTCTCTTTATCTCTCTCGTCTCTCCTCTCTCTCTCTCTCTCTCTCACACACACACACACACACACACACACACACACACGTACACACACACACACACACACACACACACACACACACACACACACAGAGAGAGAGAGAGAGAGAGAGAGAGAGAGAGAGAGAGAGAGAGAGAGAGAGAGAGAGAGAGAGAGAGAGAGAGAGTGTGAGTTATTTATTCCAACCTCATCTCTCGATATTCACGCTAATGGTGATGCAAAAGCCGTTTACTGCTTTTCTACTCGAAGTCTAATCCTCTTCAATTTCATCTCGTCTATCAGACTCCTCCATTCCTTCCCGCACATTTTCTCTCTTCTCCTCTCTATATTCTCCCGTTTATTAAATAATCTTTCGTTCCTGCATTCTCCCTATCTCTCCTCTCTCATTCTTATCTTCTTCTCTTCTTTTTTATCTTTATTTTTTTTTTCTTTCTGCTGCCGTCCTCCTCTCCTCTCCCTCTTCTCTTCCTTTGTTTCTTTCTTCATCATTTTCCCGAGCTAAGCTTCCTTCAGTTATTCGCTTCTTCTTCTTCTTCTTCTTCTTCTTCTTTTCACACGTTTTCGTCCCGTTTCTCTCCCTTCTTTTCCTCGTCCTCCTCGTCCTCCTTTTCCATCTCCTCTTCCTTCTCCTCTTCCTTATCCTACTATTTCGTTTCCTCCTCTTCTTCCTCCTCCTCCTCCTCTTCGTCTTCATTCCCCCCCTCCTCCCTTCCTTATCTTTGCCCTCCTCCTCTTCCTCCACCTCTTCGTTCTCCTCTTCCTCCACCTCCGTTCTCCTCCTCCTCCACCTCCTCATTCCCCTCATTTTCCTTCTGTTCTACCTCTTCCTCCTTATCTTCCTCCTCTTCTTTCTCTTCTTCCTCTTCTTCTTCCTCTCCCTCTTACTCCTCCTCTTCCTCTCCCTTTTACTCCTCTTCATTTCCTCCTTTCTCCTCTTAGTTCCCCTCCTCCTCTTACTCTTTATTGTTTTATATCATAGAACCAAAAACTACACAAGCTTCTTCGGTCCGTCCTGGACTTTGTGCTCAAGTGTCAAAAGGATAAAAGAAGATGCAATGGCTGGTAACGTCTCTTTATTATTCTTCGTGATGGTTCGAACGAACCCTAATGAATGTGAAATTGACACAGGAAGAGGTCTCCAAAACAGAGGCAATGGCTGGTAACGTCTCTTTATCATTCTTCGTGATGGTTCGAACGAACCCTAATGAATGTGAAATTGACACAGGAAGAGGTCTCCAAAACAGAGGCAATGGCTGGTAACGTCTCTTTATTATTCTTCGTGATGGTTCGAACGAACCCTAACGAATGTGAAATTGACACACGAGGACAAGGTCTCCAAAACAGAAGTTACTCAAGGGAGACAGTGAGGGAGGGAGAGAGAGATGGGGAGAGAGGAGGAGGAATGAAGGGAGAGATAAAGATGGAGATAGAGATGGAGATGGGGATGGAAAGGCATGATATGTATGTACATGTATATTCATTCATCTTCTAGTTTCATTTTTATCATCTATTCTTTATTCTTTATTTTCTAATTAATTATATATTTATTAATTTTCCCTATTTTAATGATCAATTACTGATGATTTCTTCGTTTGTTTATTTATTCATTGTTTATCCATTTCATATATCAATTATTTGTTGCTGAATTTGTTTCATATTTATATATTTCTATCCGAGATGTGTATGGTGACTGGGATAATCCTTCATTAGAAAGGTACCAGAGTGGAATGGGAGGCAATGAATGGGGTATAATGGCTTCAGGATGGGTGCGTGGTGCGTGTGCTTCCATTTGATAATCCCCCTTCACAATGGAAGAAAAACTTTACCTAAGCACAGACTGAGACGTAGGTGACACAGGTGACGCAGGTGACACAGGCGACGCAGCCGACGCAGCACAGGGCAATGAAAGACTTCCTATTGCTGAACTTGAATATAGTTTGAACTTTTTCGCTCACTTGAAGTGC
>NC_134783.1:46233853-46246353 GCF_046742065.1 Oratosquilla oratoria | reverse complement strand
AAATGTTATTTGCTGTAGAAACTTACGGGTAGTCTAGTATCAGGTGTGTAAATGACACAGGGAAAGAAATTGTTTATTTGTTTATCTATTTATTTGTCTCCATATTCATATTTTTTTAACTCATTGAAATTGCATATAAATTAATTATCTGTTTAAATAATAGGACAATGCAGGGATCAAATAAGGCTAAACATCCTTTAGCAAACAAAAAAAAGAATCTAGGGAATGATCATATTTATTTTGCTGAATGAAGAAAAAAAAATGAAAAAGTGTTCCTGTGTTTTAGTGAATAACATTGCATGGCATAATTTCATTTGTTTCTTTATTTTCTATGTTATGCTATTTTCCACCTTATCATCATTATTATTATTTTTAGGTACCCAGGTGCAAAAGTGGTATTGGCGTTTTTTAATTTTTTTATTAATCTAAATTTATCTTTCTTAATTATCATTTATTCTAAATAAATTTTTATTTATTCAATTATATTTTACTATTTTATCTTACTGGGTTGGAAAGGGTAATGTGAAAGCTTTCCCACACACGAATGAAGACGACCCCAGTAATTACGAAAGTAAGACCCTCTACATCACGAAGACCCGAATGACAGAAAGACACGACCCAAGGGGGGCACCAAGGGGAAGACTTCTGCGTCAGCAGATTAGGTTTGATGGTTACGAACCACGCAATCCCTCACTCCCCACCCTCACTCACGCCTCCTCACGGCCCCTCACGCCCTCTCACGGCCCCTCACACCCCTCACGCCCCCTCACGCCTCCATAAGACTCATGTTTATGCCCCCACGAAGTACCTCCTAGATGGTGTTGTCTTCGCCTTGGCTGCGGTCATAGACAGACTCTTCCAATCGTAAATACACTCTAAGTCCGAAGTTCCAGACAATCTTGTATTGACCCAATCTGTTAAGAGGTGGTGCCATGATCGTTGTCTTCTTACGATGTCGTGAAAAACGTGATCATTAGAATATATCTGAATTTATATAAATAAAAGTAGTAAGAGTTGGAATCTGGAAGTCGAATTCGCTCGGAGAATGGAGACGAAGTTTCCGATGTGTTTTAGAAGATCGAGAAACTCTGGAGTCTTGGTCATCGAACTTGCATTTTTACTTCGTAAGTGTGAGTTCGAGTAAACACACAGGGCTAACCTGAAGGCTTCGGCCGTAGCAAGGCTCTTCTTGATGAGACTTCTTTCAAAAGCGTCTAGTACATCTTATATCTAGCTTAAAGTATCCAAGCCTGCAGGACCTTCTTCTTCTTCTTCTTCTTCTTCTTCTTCTTCTTCTTCTTCTTCTTCTTCTTCTTCTTCTTCTTCTTCTTCTTCTTCTTCTTCTTCTTCTTCTTCTTCTTCTTCTTCTTCTTCTTCTTCTTCTTCTTCTTCTTCTTCTTCTTCTTCTTCTTCTTCTTCTTCTTCTTCTTCTTCTTCTTCTTCTTCTTCTTCTTCTTCGCGTTATTCTTCTTCTTCGCATTCTTATTCTTCTTCGCGTTCTTCCTCTTCGCGTTCTTCGCGTTCTTCTTCTTCTTCGCGTTCTTCTTCTTCGTGTTCTTCGCGTTATTCTTCTTCGCGTTCTTCTTCGCGTTCTTTTTCTTCTTCGCTTTCTTCTTCTTCGTGTTCTTCTTCTTCGCGTTCTTCTTCTTTTTCAACTTTTTCCTCTTCCTAGTCCTACTCCTTCTTCTTCTTTAGAAATAAAAATAGGACTCTTAGACTTTTTTGACCAATAGGGAAGTTGCCCATTGAAGCCATGGAAGGCCTCTGCTGAAGGGGTAATTGGAGGTTTAGGAGATTGACCCCGAAGACCATAACAAAAATGATGAAGTCATTGAGGCAGATGTTGTTTAAGGGAGGAGAAGCTCAGGTTCAGGAGAGAAGAGAAAGAAATGGCAGAAAAAGAGAGGAAGGAGGGAGGAATGGAGAGAGGGAGGGAGCTTCTGGGATGGAAGAGGGAATGAGAGAAGTCCCTTTCGTTACCAAGTCACTGCCACAGTCGTTCCTGTGAACGGTGCATTTGATTACCTACTGTGCTCCAGGTTTGATTCTAGATGTTATTGATGATTGCCATTTGCCCATGCTTTCTATAGGTGGGTGACGCAGTGTTCTGGAGGGAGTATTAATCCCTTTTCTTGAATATAATGACGGGGCAAAGGCCTTTGGAGGCTCAATGATAATACACTGTGTATGTGGGTTATATATATATGTATATATATATATATATATATATATATATATATATATAATACACACACACACACACACACACACACACACACACACACACACACACACACACACATATATATATACATATATATATATATATATATATATATACATTCTATGAACCTACAGACATTGATCGAGCACTATAAACGTTACACCATCACACCTCACCTCATGAACTCTTCACCTCGCCTTCTCACTACCTCACCTCCTCACATTTAAGGTTTAGTTGAGGATATCCAACCACGAAGAAAAGTTGGTCAGAGGCTGACGCCAATTCATCAGCCATTACATCGTATTGCATTGTGCAACGTCGTATTACGTTCTCAGGTTTCTCTCGAGTTCGTCGTCGCATGCTGACGACATGACGTCACAAGTCGGTTCCCTCATTCTTCCTCACTGGAACGATGCCTTTTGGGACGAGTGTACTTTAAAAGAATTCTGTCCCCAGATCTTGAATTTCAATTGTGATTTTAAAACTCCCGTATTCAAATTTGTTTCCAGAAATATTCTATATATTTTTAAAGATCTTTGTATGAATTAGTTGTCTTGAAGTAACGTTGATTTTATAGATACGTATATGTATGTGTGTATGTGTGGATGTATTTATGTATATCAACTGAATAGAGGTGACAGACTAAAAGCACACACCCATTTAATACACATTAAAACCCAATGAACGCTACTACCATCCAATAAATTAGGACTTGATTTATTGGTTCGCTTAATACAATAGAATGTTAAGGTTATGCAGACAGAGTGGAATTTAGGAGCGAGGGCAGCAGGACTTTTGAGAGTGACTGTACAGTTCTCTCCATTAGAAATGTGAAAAAAGAAGTTAGACAAGGGTGATGCAAACAAGGTCATCATATTAAAACAACAGGGCAGGACTCGCAGTAATGGATTTAAACTGGACAAATTTAGATTTAAGAAGGAAATAGGCAAGAATTGGTTTACTAATAGGGTGGTCAACGAATGGAATAGACTTAGTAACCATGTAGTGAGCGCTGAAACTGTCAGCTGTTTAAAGAAACGATTAGACAACTTTATGGATGGGGATGACAGGTGGTGATGGATATGGAGCTGCCTAGTGTAGGCGTTATGGTCTCTTGCAGTCTCCTTCATTCTTATGTTAGACATTTCTAACATTCAGAAAGGAAAGTACAAAATATACAAAATCTCAGACACGTTAGAACACTTTCTGATATTGTTGTTATGGACTGTATTTTACCAGCTCTCCTGTATTCATGAACAGTGTCTCTCGTATCCTATCTCATATTCTAGAATATTTTGCAAAAGAAATTTTTGCACCGAATATTGGATTTTTCGATTTGTATATATTCCCGTGAGAAAGAACTATTTGCGTTTTGACCATTGATTTAACAAACTTCTCTACACATTTATAAAATACTTTCATGCAATCGGATAGAAACGATAGTTCACCGATGACACAGCGAAGTTAGAAAACATGGTATCCTCAAGGAAGCACGCCTACGTGAGGGCTCCAACCAATCAGAGCTCGGCAAATTCCCCATCGTGTTCTGATTGGTCAGTGCGAGGCCCGGCGCTCAGAGTGGGCGGGGCTTAGGCAAATACTTGGTCCGTGCTCGCTGTGTGTGTCTGTGGCAATTACCCAAGAGATTTGCAGAATCGACTTGATTCTGGTGACGGTCGATGACAAAGAAAGCTCTGTGACCACCCAAAACGAGGTTGAATGTCAGGGGCTTTTATTTAGGTCTTTTGGGGTCTCCGGGGGGGTCTCGATCGTGGGGGGGGGGGGCATGTTCAAGATGGGGGTCTCTACTTTGATGCATAATGTTGGCTGGATTGTATTGTAGTTCATCATCATGGGTTTTGGATCAGTGTGTACTTTGATATGGCCACCCAATAAATAAAGAGGAAAAGGCCATTTGGTATGTTATGTATGTATGTATGCATTTATGTATGTATGTATGTATGTATGTATGTATGTATGTAACTACCAAGATTTTTTTGGTACAAGCCGTGTTGATTGTATTTATTTCTGTCGTTGTCATCACATCTGTTGGTAGTTCCAGTGACAAGTCATGTCACTCACACATTGGCTTGAATCGAGAGCGTGGCTGTTGTCATTCTTAACTTGGAAAGTTGGCCAATGCATTGTTCAGTTTTCGGAAATTCTACTTCCACTATTGTTGTCACCAGCAACATTATCACCTTTGATACCATCTACTTATCTTCCTCTTCGTTCCTCTTATCTCCTCCTCCTTCCTCTTTCCTTTTCTTTCTTTCCTTATCCTCTCTCAAGCTTCCTTCCCTTCCTCCCCCTTCCTCCTTTCTCCCCCTTCTTCCTCCTGTCTCCTCCTTCCTCATCCTTCTTCCTTCCTCTTCCATTTCCTTCCATCCCCCTCCTTCCTCCCCCATCCTACCCCTTCCTCTTCCATATCCCTCCATTCTTCTCTTTCCTCTCCATCCTACCCCTTTCTCCTCCTTCCTCCTCCCTCATCCAACCTCCTCCCTCCTCCAGACTCCCCCTTCCTTTTCCTTCCTCCCCCTTGTTCCTCCCTTCTCCAGCCTCCCTCTTCCTCCTTCCTCTTCCTTCCTCCTTCTTCTTTCCTCCTTCCTCCTACCTCTTCATCCTTCTTCCTCCTTCCTCATTTCTCCTTCCTCATTCTTCCCCCGTTTCCTCCAGTCTCCTACGTTCTCCCCCTTCCTACTCCATCCTCCTTCCTCCTACCTCTTAATCCTTCTTCCTACCTCCTCCTCCTTCCTCCTACCTCTTCATCCTTCCTCCTCCTTCCTCCTTCCTCATTTCTCCTTCTTCATTCTTCCCCCGTTTCCTCCAGTCTCCTACGTTCTCCCCCCTTCCTACTCCATCCTCCTTCCTCCTAACTCTTCATCCTTCTTCCTACAACCTCCTCCTTCCTCGTTCCCCCCTCCTCCTCCTCCATTCCCCTCCTTCCTGCTCTGTCCTCCACCCACCTCTTTTTATTTTTTCCTCCTTTCCCACAACCATGAGCTTTCGCTGTTGTTCCTGTGGGCGGCGCCTGTGCGCGGAACAAGTGCACAACTCTGTTTGGTAACAAAGAGCGAGAAACGGCAAAGAGCGAGCCAAGAGCTTTATTTCCACTCCTGCAACGGAGAAAGTAGATCTCTCCCCGTAGAGGCATCTCGTATGTTTGCCCTTGCACTCAGTTGCGCTTTTCCAGAGTGTGTCGTTTGTTTTTGTGTCTGTATTTGTGTATGTTTATGTGTGATATATACACTTATGCAATTGTGTGTGTGTGTGTGTGTGTGTGTGTGTGTGTGTGTGCATGCGTATATATATATATATATATAATATATATATACTGTATATATATATATATATATATATATATATATATATATAGATAGATAGATAGATAGATAGATACATATACCAAAGGCTTTTTCCCCTATTTTGTGTGTGTGTACGCTCTTGTCTGTGTGCATACGTGTATATATATATTTGTGTGTGCGTCTGTGTGCATGCATGCATGTATAGGTATGTATATGTGGGTGTGTGGATGCAAGCAATTATATGTATGTACATATGTATATGTGTGTGTATGTGTTTTGCTTGTACGTGTGTGTGTATATACGTACATCTGTATGTGTACATATGTACGCTTGTTTTGCATATCCCGTCCATTATGTTAAACATTGTCAATAGATCACTGGAAGTATCTAATTACTAAAGAGGAAATGTCGTGATGAAATATGCAAATTATCGTGATTGACTCAGCTCTGTTTGAATTACTTGTCAATGACTATTTAAAGTAAATGTTATTGGTTGGGGCGAGTATTGTCAAAGTATCTATGTATTTGTACAAAAAATGAGGTTCCCCACAAACCAGTCGTATGTGACCTGATGTGCATTTGTCCTAGGTCACTGATCCAGGAGGTCAAATCAAACAACATGCGTTTGTCAATAAAGTTGATAATTTGTGCGTCCAGATTTTTTTCATTTTTTTCTGTGTGAGGTCATCGTATTACTTATCATCTCTTTCTCGCTCTCTCTCTCTTTCTCTCTCTTTCTCTTTTTCTCTCACTGGTTGTGTGTATGTGTGCTTGTGTTTGTGTGTGTGTGTGTGTGTGTGTGTGTGTGTGTGTGTCTGTGTGTGTGTGTGTGAGTGTGTGTTGATCTATATGTATTTACATAGTTCACTTTTAATCAACATACAGTTATTGTTGAAAGAAAATACAAAAAAAAAATTATATAGTGTTGGTGTGGACTGTAGTACTCAATTTTTAATAAATACTCATAATAGTTAGATGACGTCTCTCTCATCGCATAGAGATGACATTTTCATCTTCCCAAGTTTTCTTTTCTTTGGGACGAGAATGGCTTGAGACACGGACCACTTCTGAGTAAACTAATTAAGACACCAGCTTTCTCGTTATCTCCCCATGGGTTAGGCTTCTGGAAGACGCGTCTGAAGGATTCGAGCCTGGAACAGAAGTCTTCAGCTCTCGTCGGCTTTCAAAATAAACCTGGCTGGTCATCAAGCTCTTTAAGAAATTTTGAGTTTGTAAGCCGTTCGAGTTGCCTTTTTTTTGCCATGTAAACTACATGAGTTGTACTTTCTATTAAAGTTTGTTATTATTCATAACGTATGACACTGATTTATTTTTACCTTCACACCAGAGGCAATTTTTCAGGTCTCAGGTATATATGGATACATGTTTTGTATGTATATGCATAGATATGTGTATAAATTTATGTATATAATATATATATATATATATATATATATATTTATATATATATATATATATATATATGTGTGTGTGTGTGTGTATACATATATACATGTATGTATATATGCATGTATATGTACATAGACATAAATATGCATATACACTCAATGCATATGCCAGCTAAAACATTTGTCTGAACACTTTCATAAATCCAAAATATTCTGGGGAATTTCTCTGCATCAAATAAGTTATGCAAAACAAGATAACACGTTTCCATCATATATTTTGTAAAATGAAACTTGTGGCAATATTTCCTTTCCCTGTTAACTTCAGTGTCTTAGACTTTGCCCAATCTAATTGAGGGAAAAGATTTGTTAGGGATTTTAGGAAATAGGGGGAAGATTTTAACAAACATGCAAATTAACTCTTAGCTCTAGCGTCTCCCCTCATCTCAAGTGTGTTTATTATAACAAAAGCTTGAAACTAAGTATATGTATGTATATATATATATATATACATATACATATATATATATATATATATATATATATATATATATATATATAAAATCGTTTAGTGTTTTAATCAATATATTTTTCAGTTTTCACAAGTTTAGCTCAATGGTTGGCAACCTGCAGTTCAGGAGCTGCCTTCGGCTCTTTCAGACCACATGCGTGGGTTGTTCAGAAGCTTCTTACAAAATCATTATTCTATCAAAACGAAGACATCACATACCGTAAATGTGGAAAATATTCAAGGCAATATATATACAGTATATATATATATATATATATATATATATATATATATATATATATATATATATATATATATATATATATATTTTTCATGTAACTTCGAAAAGATTTGTAGCCATCAATTATTATAATTGTAGAAATGTGTTTCCTTTTTTAACTTCTTTTTCGGATCCGACAGCACGACATTTTTACTAAGATTTAAAAAGTTGGGTTTTGTAGCTATAAGGGTTGCCGACCATTGCCTTCGCTTGATTTAATCCAGAACAGAGCGTAGATGTCTCTGTATTGGAATTTCGAAAAAGAAAGTTCATAATATATGTATATATATACATATGTATATATATATATATTTATATATATGTATATATATATATATATAATATATATATTATATATATATATATATATATACAGTATATTATACATATATATATATATATAATATATACATATATATATATATATATATATATATATATATTATATATATATAAGTTGCGGATATCGGAAGCACTTGACAATATTGTGGAATATTTTCGGAAAAAATAAAAATATTAGCGATTTCCGAATTTGAAAAATCCTTAATAGCGAAAAATATCTTTTTAGAGGATGCCAGTGACATGAACTATTAAGAATTAATGAGAGCAGATGAATAAATTTGTTATATAACGTTATTTGAGAATTACTAGATATACAAAACAATTGTTAATGAAACCTAAGTTTTAATTTATTTTTTCTCATTTCTTGACCTTTGAGGCCCGAGTTCGATCCCGAATGGTGACTAATAGGGATCGCTTGTCCAAGCTATCGAGGCACATTGGGCAAAGGTGCTGGAATGACTGGCATATAACTTGACATTTACGAGCAAACAGATGATTTCGTTTATCTGAGTAAAACAGTCTGATATCAGTCAGGACAAAATTATTATAAGTTTGGGTTATGTTGAGACATTGTGACAGGTTCGAGGAAGGAGGAAGAAAAAGACACGGGTCTAGGGCCGAGTTTACTCCTGACCGGTTTTGCTTAAAGCTGTTACTGAGAAGAAACTGTAAGCGAAACCGGTCAGGAATAAACTCGGCCCTAGACCCGCGTCCTTCTCTTCCTCCTTCCTCAAAGTTTGGGTTAATCACAATAACAGCTGACAGTTTAATTGAACATTTAACAACTCCTTGGTTAACCAATGCTGAGATTAAGAAAAAATTCACTGATAATAAATCCATTTCAGTCTTGAACAGAGTTATGTCGGGCCGGTTAACCATGGTAGCATTCATAGTGGTATATTTGTTCTGTGTTAGAAGTAAGATGTAACTTTTATAAGTTTGTGTACTTTGTTTATTATCGTCATCGTCATCACCGTCGTCACCAACGCCGTCGTCGTCGTAGTCATCGTCGTCGTCATCATCATCATCATCATCATCATCATCATCATCATCATCATCATCATCATCATCATCATCATCATCATCATCATCATCATCATCATCATCATCATCATCATCATCATCATCATCATCATCATCGCCATCATCAGCAACATCATCGTCGTCGTCATCATCATCATCATCATCATCATCATCATCATCATCATCATCATCATCATCATCATCATCATCATCATCATCATCATCATCATCATCATCATCATCATCATCATCATCATCATCATCGCCATCATCATCATCATCGCCATCATCATCATCATCGCCATCCTCATCATCATCGCCATCCTCATCATCATCGCCATCCTCATCATCATCGCCATCCTCATCAGCGCCATTATCAACAACAACAACAATAACAACAACAAAATTTAGTTTAAATCACTTTGCAGCCAAGTTGAGAGCATTACAGTGCAATACGTGCACATTGCCTAAGGTTGAACGCAACAGGAACCGCAGTTCTTTGCAGACTACCCTCTGTCCCGCCATACGTACCATACGCGAAGTTATCCTTTGTCTCTCGCCCCCCCCTCTCTCTCTCTCTCTCTCTCTCTCTCTCTCTCTCTCTCTCTCTCTCTCTCTCTCTCTCTCTCTCTCTTCTCTCGTCTTGCCACATCGTATAATGACTCGATTCGTGACGTCACAGTTCGTGATGTTACTTTGAAAGCGGGAACAAACAAGACCCTTAGTGTTGGTGTGTTGATATTGATGTTGGTGTTGTCATTGTCATTGTCGTCAACGCTAGGTGTTATTGATTGCTATTGCTATTCGTGTGAAGATTATTCACATGTTTTATTTGTGCATGTGTGTGTGTGTGTGTGTGTGTGTGTGTGTGTGTGTGTGTGTGTGTGTGTGTGTGTGTGTGTGTGTGTGTGTGTGTTTGCGGGAGTGTGTGTGTGTGTGTGTTTGTATGTGTATCTGTGTGTATATATGTGTGCATGTGAATGTGCGTGAATATAAGTGTGAGTGTGTGTGTACATGCGTGCGCGCATATGTATATGCGTGCGTGTGTAGAAGTACGTGCGTGTGTGTATGTCTGCGTGTGTGTACACTCACGTGTATGTGTGTAAATGTATGTGTACGTGAATGTGTGTATATGCGTTCACTCGAGCGTATCCCAGCCTTCATCCACTCTTACCGTTTAGTTAACACACAAGAAACACAGGCATCGCGTAAGAAAATAGACTTAGCATAAGCCTTTGACTTCACCCCCGGATCCAGAGAGAGAAATCCCTTTCTTCCTCTTGTATAAATTACCTTCATTCGTGAATTCCCAATGACCTATCTGCCCTAGTCGGCCTCTTGGAGATAAAAGCCTCAAGTGACTCGGTAATTTCTTCAATATAATTACCATTTCTTTGATCGACAGTTTCCTGGGGAACTCTGTCCCACAATCCCCAGTCGACCTTTAGGCAGACGAGATAGTTTTACTTGAGTTGGTTTTCTGAGAGCCAGGAGCGTCTATTCAGGTGACAGGTTGACCCAGGATATGTCAAAGAAGATTATCTTCCATTTGGCTTTCAATTCATAGCTGAATACAATCATATTTCAGAACAAAAAGTTTTGAAGCATGTTACTTTCAATGCAGGGAGTACCAGTCTATAGTGTATAAACTTAAGGTGGTATTCTTTAAAAAAATATTTCCTTATATATATCTTTCCTTATATAAATCTTATATAGATCCTTGGAAGGGAAAGATTTTTCTTAAGAATGCCACCGTAAGAATCTTAGGGTAGTATTCTTAAAATTTTCTTTCCTTACATAAGTATTTCCTTATATAAATCTTATATAAATCCTTGGAAGGGAATTTTTTTTTTTTTTTAAGAATACCACTGTTAGTTCATTCATGGTTACATCGATATATCAATAGCAGACTAAACTTGAGAAAAGAAAAAAATATATAACGAAAATTTTAACAAATGTTAGAGGAAATTGACATACGTTTTCAAGATAGGCCTACATAACCTAGAAGTTGATTACAATCTCAAAACACTCATAAAAATTGTCAATAGATTCTGTTTACAAACATCTCACATTAATGTCAACCATAACAACACCTTGCGCTACTCGCTGCAAAACGTACGATGCCTTTATTTTTGCTCTTTTTTTTTTTTTTTCTATGAAAGAAATGGTGTTTCTCAGGAGACAATATATCACTGACACGTGTGTTTGTTCCCATATACTCTTCCCCCGTCTCACCTCCACATCTTTCCTACCTCCATGTGCTTCACACCTCCATACCCTTCCTACCTGCAGGCCCCTCCCACACCCCTCTCACCTCCACACTCTTCCCAACTCCACACCCTCCCAACTTCACACCCTTCCCACCTCCACACCGTTCCCAACTCCACACCCCTCCCACCTCCACACCTCTCCCACTTCCACACCCCTCCCAACTCCACACCCCTCCCACCTCCACACCCCTACCAATTCCACACACATCCCACCTCCACACACATCCCACCTCCACACCCCTCCCAACTCCACACCCCTCCCACCTCCACACCCCTCCCACCTCCTCCACACCCCTCCCACCCCCATTCCCTCCCACCTTCACACCCCTCCCATCTCCACACCCTCCCACCTCCACACCCCTCCCACCTCCACACACCCCTCCCACCTTCACACTCTCCCACCTCCACACCCCTCCCACCTCCACACCCTACCTCCACACCTCTCCCACCTCCACACCCCCTCCCACCTCCACACCCCCTCCCACCTCCACACCCCTCCCACCTCCACACCCGCTTCCACCTCCATACCCCTCCCACCTCCATACCCCTCCCACCTCCATACCCTTCCCATCTCCACACCCCTCCCACCTCCATACCCCTCCCACCTCCACACCCCTCCCAACTCCACACCCCTCCCACCTCCACACCCCTCCCACCTCCACACCCCTCCCACCTCCACACCCATCCCCCTTCCACCTCCACACCCCTTTTACCTCCACACATCTCCCAACTCCACACCCCTCACACCTCCACTCACCTCCCACCTCCATACACTTCCTACCTCCACATCCCTCCCACCTCCATACCCCTACCACCTCCACACACCTCCCTCCTCCACACTCCTCTCTCCTCCACACCCCTCTCACCTCCACACGTCTTCCAACTCCACACCCCTCACACCTCCACACACCTCCCACCTTACACTTCCTACCTCAACACCCCTCCACCTCCACACCCCTACCACTTCCACACACCTCCCACCTCCACACACCTCCCACCTCCACACCCTTCCCAACTCCACACCCTTCCCAACTCCACATCCCTCTCACCTCCACACCCCTCCCACCTCCACACTCATTCTACCTCCACACCCCTCTCACCTCCACACATCTCCCAACTACGCACCCCTCCCACCTCCA
>NC_134783.1:46221353-46223853 GCF_046742065.1 Oratosquilla oratoria | reverse complement strand
TCCCTCCTCCCCTCCCCTTCCTCCTACTACCCTTCCCTTTCTCCCTTCCCCCTTTCTCCCACAACCCCTCCCCCTCCCCATTTCTTCTCTCCTCTCCCCTCCCCCTCCCCCTTTCTCCTCTCCTCCTACTCCCGGCCATCCTCCTCCTCCCACACATCCCACTCCTGCCCTCCTCATCCTTCCCTCCCTCCCCTCCCCTTCGGACTTCCACCCCCGTCCGCTTCCACCCACTACCTCCCTTGCACCTTCATCCCATCCACCTCTTCCCCCTCCGCCCGTAGGTTTTCCGGAACCTTTTTTAGATTTTCTGCCGTCCCACCATTGCGCCATTGTGTCCTCGTGTTTGATCCTTCTTGCTCCTTCCGCGAACTGCCAACGGGCTGAAAAAAAAAGAAATAAAATATATAAAAAAAGAAATAAAATATATAAAAAATGAAATAAAATAAGAATTCCCACAGTAGCGCCCAAGGCACCCGTATCACGACTAAACTGCCAAGATGTAACTAAGTTGAGTTAGCGTTCACTAAGTAACTAAACCATTTACCTGTTACCTAGTTTAACATCACCAAGATTCACATTTCACAACAAACACAAAAAATGACTTTATACACATATTAGAACTATTGATTACGTATTGTGTAATGTAAAATTTTGTTTTAGTGTACATTGACTTGTACTAAGGTGCATCTTATGGATCATAATTATCTAGATAGACTTAGATAAGAGTTGACTATGTAATTTAAGTATATTGTGTGATAAATCTAACTCAGTGGGAAAGAGGGAAAATGAAAGGTTCTCAGTTAAAAGCAACATTCGAGTCTGCTTTGCTGTGGACGTACTGTGTCATGCTACATTGTTTCTGACCCAGGGCTGTGGGCGGGATACAGATATAACCCGCCATCCACAAGGAGCTAAGATGAGGAGGGGGAAGGGGAGTGGAATGGGTGGGAGTAGGCACGTGCCTTTGATTTGGCTACCTCGCTTATCAGGGGGAAGAATTTCTTGGTGGGTAGATAGAGTCTGAAGAGTTTACTCAAAAGATGGTGTCTAGCTTAAGAATATTATCCTCATGTTCCTTTTCTTGTCCATGGGTAAGGTCGCTACGACTAAGCCACCTTGTTACTGCTCTTCCCATACACGACTCTCTTTCCATGGGGATCTTCCTATAAAGAAAAGAGCTTGGAGAGGCTCAAGATTCTAAGGTTCTTCATTAGTGTACAGTGTACCATGCTTATGAAGCACTATTCTATAGCATCTTTGCCTTGAGAGAATCTCCACTTCATCTCATCATCATTTTCAAATAATTCATTGCATGTGTGTGTGTGTGTGTGTGTGTGTGTGTGTGTGTGTGTGTGTGTGTGTGTGTGTGTGTGTGTGTGTGTGTGTGTGTGTGTGTGTGTGTGTGTGTGTGTGTGTGTGTGTGTGTGTGTGTGTGTGTGTGTGTGTGTGTGCATGCATGTGCGCGTCAAAGGAGAATACAGTAAGCTAATAATCAATCTTGGGAGAATGAGAAGCTTTATAAAAAAGACAAAGTGAATGCAAGAGAGTAGGAAGACAGTGGGCGTAGTGAGAGAAAGAAGAGAGAAAGGAGGGTGAGAGAGAGAGAAGAGGAGGGGAGAGAGAGGAGGGTGAGACAGAGAGAAGAGGAGGAGGGGAGAGAGAGAGAGAGAGAAGAGGAGGAGGGGAGAGAGAGGGAGGGAGAGAGAGAGAGAAGAGGAGGAGGGGAGAGAGAGGGAGGGAGAGAGAGAGAGAAGAGGAGGAGGGGAGAGAGAGGGAGGGAGAGAGAGAGAGAGAAGAGGAGGAGGGGAGGGAGAGAGAGAGAGAAGAGGAGGAGGAGAGAGAGAGAGAGAGAGAGAGAGAGAGAGAGGAGGAGGAAGAGGAGGAGGAAAGAGAGAGGAGGCGGAGAGGAGAGAGGAGGAGGAGGAGGAGGAGGTGGAGGAGGAGGAGAGGAGGAGGAGGAGGAGGAGGAGGAGGAGGGAGGAGGAGGAGAGGAGGAGGAAGGGGAGGAGGAGGAGGAGGAGGAGGGGGAGGAAATGTATTCCAGGGCTCCCTAACAACCGCAGCGTGTTACCTCTGCTCCATGTTTACAAGTGGAGGCCTCTGGTAACCAAGGATGAGCGATAAGGTTCACATTAGCATGTAGAACGCTCTGGTTCTCGCCTCTGCCGAGGTTTGCCGATTGCTATCTATGACCGCTTTTTTAATACGAAGACGGCGTGTAATTTCTTTCTTTTTTTCTTCTTCGGCGTCAAAAGATTTTACACAGCTGAAGGTCCAAAAACAAGGTCTCTATTCGTCGGTGTCACATTTTCCTTAGTCCCAAAGAAATGGCAAAAGAATTGTCTTATGTTGAGAAGAAAGTATAGAGGTAGATGTCTTAGTAGGTGGAAGGAGTTGTGTGTAACATCTTCACCATTTTCCAATTTTTTTTTTTTTTTTTACAAGCTTTACTCACTGATTTGATTTGTTTGTTTCTTATATCTATTTTTATTGATTGGTT
>NC_134783.1:46191353-46198853 GCF_046742065.1 Oratosquilla oratoria | reverse complement strand
TCTAAGTTGAATAAAATAATGAGGTTATCAACAGAACAAAACCACACAAAGACTGCGCTAACATTACAAGGGGGTTGAAGCTGGAGTAGCCTAACCTCAAGGTGAAGGCTTAGTAGTGGCAGAGATACTATATATAGCCCTCATCTTGCCGTGAGGTGGTTAGACCTCGGGGAGTGTTTAGAAACTGGGTCATAATTAGGTCACGAAGGAGTTTTATAAGTTTGAGTTGAAAACTACCGTCCCTTGTTTAATTTGGCGCCAAAACGGGGGTTCTCTGCTTCTCATTTATTTGTGCAGAAACAAGATCTGGAGAGATATGTTTAAACAGGGTTTCGTTTTTGCTTGCATGCTTTATGTGCAAGATTGAGGTTATACATGCATGTGTGTTTGCATGGTGCACACACACGTTTGAGGGAATGTGTGTATACGATATGAACATGCGTGTGCGCACGCACATGTGCACACACACACACACAAACACACACACACACGCGGTGGCGCGGTTGGTAGAGTCCCAGACTGTCAGTGCGGCGGTGCCGGCGGTACCTGGTTCGAATTCTACCCAGGTCTGAAATTGTTTCAGTATCGCTGTGCTTCGAGTCGTTACTCCAACTCTTGTGGACGGGGAGTTGGGTGTGTGTGTGTGCATGTAAGGTCATAGCATTATCCATAGATTGGTCATACGAGCTCTGAGCTCTCTTCCGGGAGGGAAATAGCTGTCGATCACGAGTCCAACACGTGATCCAAGACCATGGTGAATCACACACACACACAAACACACACACACACACACACACACACACACACACACACACACACACACACACACACACACACACACACACACACACACACGACTCGGTGGCGCAGTTGGTAGAACGATGAACTACTAGCATGGTGGTGCGCGTAGTGCTTGGTTCGAATCCTGCCCAGGGCCGAAATTAATTTCGGTACAGCTGCGCTTCGGGTCGTTACTCTGACTCTCGTGGGCGGGGAGTTGGGGGTGTGTGTGTGTGAAAGGTCATAGCATTACCCATAGATCGGACCTACGAGCTCTGAGCTCTCTTCCAGGAGGGAAATAGCTGTCGATCACGAGTCGAACACGTGATCCAAAAGACCAAGTGAATACACACACACACACACGTATATGGACTAAGTGCGTCCAAATATGTATGTATTTGAGTGTGTGTTTGTGATTTTTTTTGTGAAAGTAAATGAGAACTCTTTACGTGAAACATGTATAATACAATATGACTGCCCAACTTACATGGTACCCCGACTTTGTGATGAACCCAAAGCCTTAACCCAAAATCGAGAACTCTTCACGAACTCTTGAAGGAGCACCTGTTCCCCCGGGGAAGGAAGAAGATTGAGGTCCGAGGCCGGTTTAAGGCCTCGAGGACTAGGTCGAGGTCGATAAGAACGAGTAACTGACGTCAAGGATGAGATGGAAGGATGGCTTAAGTAATATATGATACCGCTTAGTTTTCGAGCAAGAGTCTTAGCTTGTAAATATATATATATATATATATATATATATATATATGTATATATATATATATATATATATATATATATATATATATATTTACACATATATATATACATATATATATTTATATATATATATATACATGCAAAGTAGACCAGTTGGAAAAAGAAACTAACAAAGCAGAGCGCTTTCGTATATTACATCCAGTGCAAAGTGAAGATGTAATATACAAAAACGCTTTGCTTCGTTTAGTTTTTCTTTCCAACTGGTCTACTTTGCATAAGTGAACACACGTTCTTATCAGCACATATATATATATATATATATATATATATATATATATATATATATATATATATATATATAATATATATATATATATATATATATATATATATATAACAGATACCAGAATACTTTATTCGGCTAGAAGTGATTCTAGCAAGTATTAGTTGCAATTATTCTATAATATACTGAAGGGATTTTACCCAATCAAAATTACCAACACCGTTTTCTCACCAGTACAAAAAAAAAAAAAGTAAATAATCCAGTTTCAGATGTAACATGACCGATGAAGCATACCATAAAGAATATATATATTCTTAGTCTTATTGGTTACATGATATATATTTTTATTGCAAGTGGTAGATGATTACATTTATCGGTGGACACCATATTTAATTGGTTGAAAAGGGTCTTCTTCCAGTTAGATTCTTTGTATGTTTGGTCTGACGACCAACAAACGATTGTGTCAAGAACATCGTGGTCTTCCGGTAGATAGGAAGAAGTCTCACCGAAGTGAGGTGGAGGAGAGGAAGAGGAAAAGAGAAGGAGAAAGAGGAAAAGGAAAGAAGAGAGGTTAAAAGACAGAGGGAGATGAAGAAGTGAAAAATGGAGAGAAATGATAGAAACAAAGATAAAGAAGAAAATGGGGAGAAGAGAATTGGAATGAAAATTGAAGGAGAGAGACGAGGATAAGGAGGAAGACGAGAGAAAGGAGTGAGGTAAGGGAAAGGAAGGAGGTAAGGGGAATGAGGAGACGAAGGAAAGGAAGGAAGAGATCAATGTAAGGAGAGGATGAGATGATTAGGTAGGAGGCGGAGGAGGAGGAGGAGGACGAAAGTAAGGTAAAAAGGAAAGGAAGGGGAAGGGAGAGAGGAAGGGGAAGGGTTAGATGAAGCAGGGTAGTTGAAACGAAGGCTGGAGGGCGAAGACGAATAAGGACGCTTGAGTGGTGGAGGGTTGCAGGCCAAGGAGGGCGTGAGTGGAGGGCGTGAATGGAGGGGACGAGTGCGACAACCCCCAAGGCACTAGTCCGCGTTTTATAGTCCTTGTAAAGAACAGGAGCGCGCGCGGCTACAGCCAACTTACCTCCCATCCGCTACGTAATCCTCCTCTTTGTCTTTACTCCTCCTCCTCCTCCTCCTACTCCTCCTCCCCTCCTCCCCCTCCTCTTCCTTGTCCTCTTTGTCATCGTCCTCCTCTTCCTCCTCCTTCTCCTCCAACTCCTCTTCCTCCTTCCTTTTCCTTCTCCTTCTCCGCCCCATCTTCCTCTTGTTCCTCTTCCTCTTCTCCTTATTCCTTCTCCCCCTCTTTTTCTCTTAGTCCTCCTCCTCCTCTTCTTCCTCTTTGTTCTCCTCCTCCTGTTCTTCCTCTTCGTTCTCTTCTTCCTCTTAATTCTCCTCTTCTTCCTCTTAATTCTCCTCTTCTTCCTCTTCGTTCTCCTCTTCTTCTTCGTCCTCTTCCTCTTCGTCCTCTTCTTCCTCTTTGTCCTCCTCCTCCTCGTCCTCCTCCTCCTCATCCTCCTCTTTCTCTTCCTCCTCTTCTTCCTCTTCCTTCTCTTTCTCCTCCCCCCTTCTTATTCCTTTTCCTCTTCATCATCAACCTTCATCGTTTCCCTCGGCCTCTACGTCCTCCAGGTGTTCTTCCAATTTCTTCTTCTTGTTCTTCTCGTCGTTCTTTTTGTTCTTCTCGTTCTGCTTTCCACCCTCTTCGTCCTCCTCGACCTCCTCCTTGTTCTGCTCCTCGTTTTCCTCTTCGGTCTCCACCTCGTTCTCTTTTTACTCACCAATCTCCATTTTCCTAATTCATCATCCTTCTCTTCATCTTCATTCTCTCTCCTTCTTTCCAGCTTCAACTCTTTCTCCTCCTCCTTCCTCCTCTTCCTCCTCTTTCTTCTCTTTCTCTTCCTTTTCTTCCTCCTCCTCCTTCTCCTCTTTCTCTTCCTCGTCTTCCTTCTCCACCTCCTCCTCTTTCTTCTCCTCTTCCTTTTCTTCCTCCTCCTTCCTTCTCCCCCTTCTTTTTCTCCTCTTCCTCTTCCTTCTCCCCCTCCTTTTTCTCCTCTTCCTTCTCCTTCTCCTTTTTTTCTTCTTCCTCCTCCTCCTCTCTTTTACCTCCTCTTCCTCCTCCTTCTCTTCTTTCACCTCCTCTACCTCCTTCTTTTCTTCTTCCATCTCCATCTCCGCCTCCACCTCTTCCTCTCTTCATCTCCCCTGGCCTCTTCTTCCATACCTTTACCTTTTCTGTGTTCGCCACGATCTTCCCCACCTTATTCTTCAAGAACAGAGACGCCTCATCGCCTTCAACACTCAACAAATAGATCATCATCAGCTTTTCGTGTGATGGAGTTTGTATACATATCTGATAATACATTCGTTCCCGTTTGATAGGATTAGTGTTACTGATTATATACCTAACGTGCAGTGTTGCTGTCGTATTTATCTAACATAACTGAAAATATACGTTTATGTAAGAAAATTCCGCTGTGAATTCTTTAGCTTAGAGGCCTCAGTTCGATTCCCAAAGACCACCTGTGACTCCCTTGCGACGGCTCCGGCCGCAGGGAGGAGCCTGTTGGCGCAAAGCTCCTCAATATAGAAAACTTTAGTGTCTAAGAATTCTTGGGTAGGTGTATCATATTTTATCGCACTGTCGTGTGCAGATACTCGTAAGGTCCTCGTAATTTTAAGGTCCCGAGAACAAGACAGCCGCATTGTTTTATCTCTTTCTCTTTTTCTTTCTTTCTGTGTCTTCTCCTTCTCTCTCTTTCTCCGTCTCTATCTTTCCCTCTCAGTCTCTCCTCTCTCTCTGTCTCTGCCTCTGTCTTTGCCTCTCCTTCTCTTTCTCTGTCTTTCTCTCTCTGCCTGTCTGTGTGTCTGTCTCAGTTCCCGTCGTTTGTCTGTTTTTCTTGTTCTCTGTCACTGTTTGTGTCTCTATCTACATATATCTCTTTCTCTGTCTTTCTCCCTTTGCCTGACTGTGTGTCTGTCTCAATGCCCGTCTTCTGTCTGTTCTTCTCTTTCTCTGTCACTGTCTAGATTTCTCTCTGTCTACCTATCTATCTACGTATCTCTCTACCAACCTATATACCTCACCCCATCGAGTTTATTCAGTTGAGGATGCGCTGTTACATGGAAACATGGAAATCTCGATTAAAGGATATAATATCATTAATACGTGGATTTATTTTTAGCAATATGTCATATGGGTCAGTTACGTTTTCTATCTATGTCTTTTTAATGTTTTATAGAAACTCTTAGTCTTCTAAACACGCATTGAAATACTTCATTTCTGTGGCTTTCCTTATCAATTAAGTTCGAGATTACTCACAAAAGATTATTTTGAATTCGGAACGTCGATCCAGTTAAGAAAAATAAAAAGACATTTTTGTATCAACCAAATTGCTCACGTAATGAACCTTGTATTGCTCCAAAAAGGGAATTTTTATTTAGGTAATTAATGGCATTCGTTACAAGGCCATAACCCTAAGCATATGGGGACTTCGAACCTTACAAGTAAGAGATGGAAAATATAATTCCTTTACCAAAGCTACTATTTATTTTTTGTAATCTTCAAATTTTCTGGAATCGTGGCTTTCATAAATTGATTCTTCATATATCAGTGTGAGCATTTTTCAATGATTATTACCCCCGTTGACTATCGTAGCTGTTCATCTCAAATAAATTCAAGTCGGATCAAGAGGAGCAAATGATAATTATAAATGGAGATATGATTATTATTGAGGTTCTAAGGCTGGACTATCTGTCTCTTCTACTCGCCTTCCAACTCCTCTTGTACCTCCTCCTCCTCATCTTCCACCTCCTCTTCCTCGTCTTCCATCTCCGCCTACTTCTCCTCGTCTTCCTCCTCCTACTATTGTTTTTCCTCCTCGTCTTCCTCCTGCTTTTCCTCTTCGTCTTCCTCCTCCTCCTCCTCCTCCTCTTCCTCTTCCTCCTCCTCCTACTCCTCCTACTCTTCCTCCTCCTTCTCTTTCTTCTCTTCCTCCTTCTCCTCCTCCTCCACCTCCATTCCCTCCTCGTCTTCCATCCCCTCTTCCTCCTTCTTCCGAGATGAACATTTTACACAAGATGTTGAGCTATAGAACCAATGCAAGTGGCTATCACTGTTAGCCGTTGGGGACTGAACCCGAGTCCACGTAATTAGGTCAGTTGCGTTCTGTTTCCTTGACCCTGAACAGAGACCTCGGTTGACCCGGGGGTGGGCTGGGGGAACTCCAGGGATTAGATTGAAAGGAATATCAGGTCAACCCCGAGGAGAAATTCGGGTGGTCGCTGCTGGGGAATTCTTGAGGTGACTCTTGGGGGAAATCTCTGATCCTGGGGAGATCTCGGGTTGACCCTAGGGGAAAATTTCAAGTTGACCCTAGAAGGAAATTTCATTTTGACCCTAGAAGGAAATTTCTGTTTGATCCCAGGGGAATCTTGGGTTGACCATAGGGATAAATCTTAGGTTGACTCTAGAAGGAAATCTTTAATCCTAGGGGAATCTTGGGTTGACCCTAGGGGGAAATCTCGGGTTGACCCTAGAAGGAAATATCTGATTGATTCTAGGGAAATCTCGGGTTGACTTTAGGGGGAAATATGATCCCAGGGAAATATCTGTTTGACCCTTAGGAAAATGTACAATATGTTTGGTCATGGAAGGAATATCTCTATGACTTGAGGTTGGGGTTGGGATCTTGGGTTGAGACCTGAAGGGAACCTCTGTTTGACCCAGCATGGGATCTGTATGATCCTAGGGGGAATATCTGTTTAAATCTAGGGGGAATCTCTGACTCTGGGGGAGAGGGAATCTCTGGTTGACTTCTGAATTTAATCTTGAGTTGACCCTGGGTGAATTGTTGGGTTGAACTTGGATTGAATTCTATCTAACCCTTTGAGGAATCAGTGGTAAACCCTCGGGGGTTGGTCTAGACCAGCGTTTTCCAACCTGGGGTGCTGAAATCAATTATATATATATATATATATATATATATATATATATATATATATATATATATGTATATATATATATATACATATATATATATATATACATATATATATATATATATATAATATATATCATTGATTATCTAGTTGTGCATATTTGATCTTTTCCATGTTATTTCTTTTGTCTAGGGTGTTCTTATTTCTTCTACAAACAATGTTGTCAATCTGTTTCCGTTCTAAGCAATCATCAAGAAAATAAATCATTAAGCAGTACACTTCACTTTCTTTTATCTTACTAATAGCAAGATAGGGGTGCTGGACTGCTTAGATATGACAACAGGGGGTGCTATGGTCGGAAAAAGTTGGGAAACGCTGGTCTAGGCCCTGGTGGATACTCCGGGGGATAAGGACCAGGGAGAACCCTGAGGAGTAATACCCGGGTGGATTCATCGATATCATCAATTAGGGGCATACGCCAGGGGCCGCGTTGATTCATTCACACGCCGGCGCCAGTCCCCACGGTCCCTCCGAGCAATCTCCCATGCAGACACCCTTACCACTCCAAAGACCTCTCGACAGGTTTGATCAACTTGTAGTCCTCCATCGAGGGTTATCTCTTGTAGAGACAACGCTGAATAGGATCAACATCAGGGCAACGTGCCAGATGCCCATATATCCGGAACTGACGTTCCCGTATCATGATGGTGTCTCCCCGTCTTCTCCTTTTCTGCATAAAGGGACGGAGAGGGGGGGGTCGCCAATTTAATGAAGCGGCCT
>NC_134783.1:46166353-46183853 GCF_046742065.1 Oratosquilla oratoria | reverse complement strand
TGTGTGTGTGTGTGTGTGTGTGTGTGTGTGTGTGTGTGTGTGTGTGTGTGTGTGTGTGTGTGTGTGTGTGTGTGTGTGTGTGTGTGTGTGTGTGTGTGTGTGTGTGTGTGTGTGTGTGTGTGAGTGATTTACCATGGCCTTGGATCACGTGTCGGACTAGTTATAGATAGCTATTTCCCTCCCAGAAGAGAGCTCAGAGATCATATATGACCGATCTATGGGTAATGCTGTGAACTTACACGCGCGCACACACACACACACCGAACTCCCCTCCCACGAGAGTTGGAGTAACGACCCACAGCGTAGCGGTACTGAAATTATTTCATCCCGGGGTAGTATTCGAACCCGGACCGCCGTAGTTGTAGCTGGGAACTCTAACCACTGTGTGTGTGTGTGTGTGTGTGTGTGTGTGTGTGTGTGTGTGTGTGTGTGTGTGTGTGTGTGTGTGTGTGTGTGTGTGTGTTCGTGAGTTCGTATGTGCTTGTGCGCATGCGCACTCGGACCGCGCGCGCGTGTACGTGCGTTTGTGCGTGTGTTTATATGGGAGGTTGGCGTCGTGATGGCACTGTGCCCGGCATTTAAACGTTACCCACGGAAACGTGCAGTAATGACGAGACAAGGTTGGCAGCTGTCACAAGTATTCGTTCAGACGTGCAGCCAGGCCGGTAGGCAGGGAAACAGGCAGGTAGACCAGCAGGTAGACCAGCAGGTAGACTAGCAGGTAGGCCAGCAGGTAGACTAGCAGGTAGACCAGTAGGTAGACTAGCAGGTAGAAAAGTATTAAGTTATTCGGCAAAGGAAGATGGTATATGGGTTGGTAGGTAAACGGAAGGGATAGAGACAAGCAGGTAGACTATCAGGTAGACAAGCAGGTAGATGAGCAGGTAGACAAGCGTTAAGTTAGTCGTGCAAGCAGGTTGGTATGCTGGATGATAGGTAGAGGAAAGGGATAGGAACTGGTAGGTAGAGTAACAGGTAGAAAAACAGTTAGTTGTGTAAGCAGGCTGGTATGTTGGTTGGTAGGTAGAGAGAAGGGATACAGATAAACAAGTATATGAGCGATTATGTGTTTCGGGAGCTTGTTTCCGCAAAAAATACAAAAATACAAAAAATACAATAAATACAAAAAATAAAGCAAATAGGATTTAAACGGATGTAACAGTGATTAGAGAAGACCATTCCAGTAGTTTGGAAGAAAATGAAACAAACGTTGAAATAATCATTTTAAGAAAAAGAAAGCAAGCAAAGAAGAAATGATAACTAAGAAGGTGGAGGAAGAGGAGAGAGGAGGACTAATGTTGAGAAACAGACAATAATGTAGTTAAGCTGTTGTATAGACACGTTTGCATGCAGACTCCTTGTCAGCAAATAGTCGTGTGCTAGGTTTTATGTTAGTGGCCGAGCTTCGTTAATGGGTGTGTTTATATAGACGTACACACACACACACACACACACACACACACACACACACACACACACACACACACACACACACACACACACACACACACACACACACACACACACACACACACACACACACACACACACACACACACACTCACACACACTCACACGAATGCTGCCCAGGGCTGAAATAATTTCAGTATCGCTGTGCTGCGAGTCGCTACTCTAACTCTCGTGGGCGGGGAGTTGGGGGTGTGTGTGTGTGTGTGTAAGGTTACAGCATTACCCATAGGTCGGTCATATAAGAGCTCTGAGCTCCCTTCCGGGAGGGAAATAGCTGTCGATCACGAGTCCAACACGTGATCTAAGACTATGATGAATCCGTGGTGAATCACACATGAGTGCCGTGTGTACATGTACACATCTTATGAGGTGCACATGTGTAAGTCTTGTAAGGTGTTCGTTCTTGGGGTTGTCGAGATTGCTTTTTTGTTTACTTTGTGTGTGTGTGTGTGTGTGTGTGTGTGTGTGTGTGTGTGTGTGTGTGTGTGTGTGTGTGTGTGTGTGTGTGTGTGTGTGTGTGTGTGTGTGTGTGCATACACTGTCTGTTTTATGTGCTTTGGTGTTCATGTTCATTTGGTGTGTATATTTTTGTACGAATGTATGTACGCATGTATGACTGTGTAAGTATAGTGTGCATGAATGTTATCATGCACATTCAATTACGTTGCTTTTATTTTTTGTCTGTGTTTTTGTGTATTAGTAAGAGTGATGAGACAAGCAGGCAGATATATATACACAGACTAAGATAAACATAAGCAAATAAACAAACAGACACAGACACTAATTAAAGCAGAGTTAGACACAGGGAGACATAGGAGACAGAACAACGTACACAGGAATAGAGATGGACAGGCAGACAAAAAGGAACAGAGATGATAAACACGATGCGAGGACGACAGTGGCCGGGCATGTCTGTATGTATATATATATATAAATACATGCCACCTGCCGCCCGCCCGACCATACCCTCCCCTCCCTCCCTCCCTCCCTCACGCCCTCGCACGCCCTCGCACGCCCACCTACCCGAGGCCACGGCTGAGTTCCCGACATCGAGTGATCCTGTCACGTCGTCACCGTGGCGAAGGCACGACTGACGTGGTGCCGTTATGAGCTATGATAATGGTGCCATTGTGGATGTGATGCCTCTCTTAGCGAGCGGCGTTCTCGCCTCGGGGGATTTTGTGGTCTTTGGGGGGCTTTTGGAGGCCGGTGGGGGGTTCGGGGCTGTCGGGGTTCGAGGCTGATAGGCATGGGTTCCAATCTCGTTCCGAATGTGTGTTTTTTCACCACGTGTGGGAGGAATCTTGTATCAAAGGAGCTGATATTGCCTTCAATAATATCAGTATCTTCATGATACTTGTCGTGTGGATTCTGTTCTACCCAATACCAGACAATTCTATTCAGATAATAGGCTGACTTTGATTTTTTTTTTATCGTAAGAATTCAAGGTTGCTGGCCTCTGCCTGAAGTTGGACATGTGCCAGTTATTGTGGCTAAACTTGTAACGAATTGCCATACATTATTTTCATTTCTACTCTAAAAAGATAATTTTTGTCAAGCTTACGGTGAGACATCAGACTCATCTCCGTTATTTGCGGTCATACCCGATTTACCTGGCTTGTCCCTCAGTGTGACTGTTATCCGATGTCACTGTTGTCACGTGACATTAATGCGGAAGAGAGATGACGTCACTTTTTACCTACAGCAACAGAATCGGTTCTGAGAACTCTTGGAGAGACTGAGAGATCTTAGTATTGCATCGTAGCTTAGAGAAGTAGCTGATGAAAGACTCTTCAGTACTTACGTCATAACAGATATGCGCAAAAGCAGACGAAAACTAGTCCTCCTTTGCGCATCTACGTCACTTGGAGTTGAGAATATCAACTTCATGCCACAGGAAAATCGGTTCGTTATGCAGCAAAACGACCTACGTACCCGATCTAGAATTAATCGAAGAAAACTAGAACTGTGACGAGTTTGGTAGATATTTCTAATTTCAAGGTCTAATGAAGAGAATTGGGTTGAAATTGTCGATACGATTAACTTCAAGATCTTGAAGAGAGTTCGTGAGGACCAATGTCTTCTGGGGTAATCGGTAACACTTTCAGACATGCAAAAGGCGAAGAGGGAAGAAAGAGGGACGATGGAATCTACAAAGAACCTCGTGTAAAAAGAGCAATCTACAAAGAGATTAGTTTAGATAAACACCTAAGCAAGATGCAGTAATGGCTGTCATTTATTTTATATTATTTGTTTGTTTGTTATTATTTGTCTGTTTATTATTTGCTTGATTTTGATTTTTGTCAATTTATTATTATTTATTATTTTTCTGTTTGTTTATTATTTAACTATGTATTTATTAATTTTGTTTATTATTATTTATGCTGTTATCATTTCTATTTATTCTTTTATCATTATTATAACTATTTCTCCGCATCCGACCTAGTTATGGACCAAAAGGTCTCCTGTTGGCATGCACCTTCTTTGTAATACTTTGTAATCTTTGAAAGAGGCTCTGGATAAAATATATAGAATGTCGCCGTATCAGAAGTAATTTTATTTATTTATTTATTCGTTTGTTCTTTTATCTTATTTGTTACTATTTTCTTATTCATTTTACTTAATCATTTCTACTAATTTATTTGTTTCTCAATTTATTTATCTATCTATTTATTTATTTATTTATTCATTATTCAGGTAATCCATGTTTATTATAACCCAGTGTGTTCGTCCCTCGTTCCATATGCATTTACTACATGTCCAGGGGTAATCTTCCTGGTCACGTTCCTCTGTTATCCGCTAAGATATGATGGATGGCGTTAATACCTTAAAGATGGTGATGTCCTTTATAGATTTTCTTTTCTTTCCAAATGACGGGTGAGTTTATGAACCTGAGGGCCAAGGGGTGGGGTTGGGGGTGGAGGTGGGGGTGGGGGGTGGGGGAGGATAGTTGGACTCTGGGCTTAAGGCGTCCCAATTGAGTCCTATTCCCTTTGGATCTTACGGTGATATTCTTAAAAAGAAATAATCTTTCATTACATAAATCTTATATAAATCCTTGGAAGGAAAAAAATATTTATAAGGAAAGATTTTTTTTGATTTTTTTTAAGAGTACCACTGTAAGATTCGGTGGTGTTCTTAAAAAAATCGTTTCCTTATATAAATCTTGTGTAAATCCTTGTAAGGGAAAGATCTATAGATTTTTCCCGAAAGATTTTTTTTTAAGAATACCACCATAAGATTCTTACGGTGGTATTCTTGAAAAAAAAATCTTATACAAATCTTATACAAATCCTTGGAAGGGAAAGATCTATATAAGAAAAGATTTTTTTTAAGAATACCACAGTAAGATTCATACGGTGGTATTCTTAAAAAAATATTTTCTTATATAAAATTTATATAAATCCTTGGAAGGGAAAGATCTATATAAGGAAAGATTTTTTTAAGAATACCACCGTAAGATTCTTACGGTGGTATTCTTAAAAAAAATATTTACTTATATAAATCTTGTATAAACCCTTGGAAGGGAAAGATCTATAGAAGGAATTTTTCTTTTAAGAATATCACCGGTAGTCACTCCTTCCCTTCTCGCTCTTTCCTACCCACCTCCCACTCTTTTCTCCCCCCTCCCACTCTTTTCTCCCCTTCCCACTCTTTCCTCCCTCCCATTCTTTCCTCCCCCTACTCCCTCCCACTCTTTCCTCCCCCTTCCAACTCTTTCCTCCCCCCTCGCCCTTCCACTCCATTCAGATGTGTCAAGTCGATTGCTTGTAGTCGGAGCAAAATAAGAAATGAAATGCACACAAATACACGCATACGCACACACATGCACGCACACACACACACACACATACATACAAAAGTAAAGACAAAATCAGACAGACACACACACGCGCGCACACACACACACACACACACACACACACACACACACACACACACACACACACACACACACACACACACACACACACACACACACACACACACACACACACACACACACACACACACACACACACACACACACACACACACACACACACACACACACACACACACACACACACACACACACACACACACACACACACACACACACACACACACACACACACACACACACACACACACACACAGACGCGCATAATTACAGCTGTAACGTGGGCTCGGCTGGTCAGCCGACATTCCCGTAAATAAGATGCTGGCAGCGAAACTGGAGAAAAGCTGAAATATTTATTCAAAGTGTTTTGGACTAATTACTTTAAGAGGAGGGGAGGAAAGGATATAGAAATCCTTGAAAAGGTTAAGTTTTGAGGAGTTTTCGCAGATTTTGTGATACCAGCACCAAATAATTTATTCAATTTGTGATGTATTAATAGCTCGTTAGTTTTGTGATATATTCCTGTCATCTCTGAATTTGGTTAATTAGAAAATATTATACGGTCCCTCCGTTGTAGATGACCATGTAGTCATTGAAAAGGTGGTCTTCAAATTACTTAGGTTTTTTATTTGATATATCTCACCAAATTTTGATTTTTGGTTTAATTCATTTATCATTATCATATTTTCATTGTGATTTATATAATTTTCGATAACTTTATTTTCTTTTGTTTTGTATGATTTTATTTTGTTTTGCTCTATTTCGTCTAATTTTATTTTGTTTCATTTCATCTAATTTTATTCTATTTTATTTTGTTTTGTTTCATCTAATCTATTCTATTCTATTTTATTTTATACTTTATTTCATCTAATTTTGTTCTATTTTATTTTGTTTTATTTTATCCTTTTTGTTTTATTTTATTGTGTAATTATTTTTTAGGATTTGTTGTACGCATTAGCTCGCCATGAGCCTAGAGATGGACCCTAAATCGAATGTGAAAACGACACGTATCATGTGGCACGTGGCATGTGGCACGTGGCATGCGACATGTGCCACATGCCACGTGTCATCTGGCCGTGACGACGATCCCCCCGCCCTTCTGTGTAACCCGAGGCGCTCCGCCGCCTTTGTCTCGGGCCTTAGAATCGAGGACCCGAGAACAGCACCGGGAGCAAGAGGAAGAAGAGGAGGAGCAGGAGAACGAGGAAGAGGAGGAGGAGGAGGAGGAGGACGAGGAAAAGGAGGAAGAGGACAAGGAGGAGGAAGATAAATTAGAGAGGAAAAGGGGGAGAAGGAAAAGGAAGAGGAGGAAGAAGGGAAGGAAGAGAAGGAAAGAGGGGGAGGGGAAGAAGGAAGGGGAGGTGCAGAAGAAGGAAGAGGAGAAGGAAGGGGAGGAAGAGGAGGAGGAAAAGGAAGCGGAGGAGGAGGAGAAGGAATGGGAGGAGGAGAAGTATGGGGAGGTCCAGGAGAAGGAAGAGGAGAAGGAAGGGGGAGGAGGGGGAGAAGGAAAGAAAGGAGGAGAAGGAAAGGGCCGCAGAGAAGGAAAGGAAGGAGGAAGGGGAGGAGGAGGAGAAGTAAGGGGAGGTACAGGAGAAGAAAGAGGAGAAGGAAAGGGAGGAGGAAGGAGAGGAGGAGAAGGAAAGGGACGTGGAAAAGAAAAGGAAGGAGGAAGGAGAGGTGGAGGAAGAGACGGAAGGGAAGGAGAAGGGAAGGAAGGAGGAGGAAAAAGGAGGAAGATATGGAAGGGGAAGAAGAGAAGGAAAGGTAGGAGGAGATGAAGGGGAGGAAGGATAAGAAAGGAAGGAGAGAGAGGAAGATGAGGTGGGAAGGAAAAGAAGACGGAGGGAAAGAAGAGGAAGAGAAGAAAGAGGGAGTAGGAAGAAGAGGGAACAGAGATGTCTAAAAGAACCATAAAGCTTCGAGTCTTGATCCCAAACTTGTTCGAGTCAGGCGGGACCAAAGTGTCTTAACTTGGTCCTTCATTGGTCCGCGTTCGGTCCCCAACGGGTGCCGGTGGCTGACGTCCCCTGGCTGTTCTATTCCATCGAACGTAGGTGACGACTAAGGCAACTAAACGTCTCCTGGCGTGAGCTGTGAGCTTTTCACCACCTCACTTTGATTTGTATCTTTTTTTTCCAAAACCGCTAAGGAACCTTTATGTAAAAAGTACTCGCAGATATTAACGTTACTTTTTTTTTCAGAAAACCTAAAACTTAACACTTTGAGAGGCCTTCAAGTAATAAATATTCAAAGGCAAGATCAATATTGTCATTACTTTTATTGTGTACAATAACGACCTTGCTTGTGACTTCAATACTGACCAGAGATTCTATAGATGTCTCGAGGATCTTCAGTATTATCCTAATTTGGTAATTTTGATTGAAAATACCTGACACTCTCAATTAGTACTCTATGTGTGAAGCTTCTCAACGCTTGTACCCACAAATCTAATATGATCATCTGGCGTTAACCAGATTAGAATTGTTTCTTTAGTAGGTTGGGCATGTTTTGTAGCCTTGGGAATCCATTCAATGCTGAATAGATTTTTTTAAGGTACGTTTACGGGCTTTAGGTCTTTTGGAAAACTCATAAGTGTTGGCTGATCTCTTGACAAGACGTCGAGACCCAGAATCTCCTGTAGCCTGAATAAAATCGTCAATCGCTAACCAGATCAAACATATTAAAGTACCCCCAGTGATTTGGTGGTTCTGTCGTGATGTATTTAGCTCCTGAAACCTAAATAAAATCGTCAATCGATAACCAGATAAAACATATCAAAGTACCCCCAGTGTTTTGGTGGGTCTGTCGTGATGTATTTAGCTCCTGAAGCCTCAGAGGTTCTCTTTGGGGCTGAGTGAAATCGTTTGGCGCCAGCAAGGGCGAAGTCGATTTGGCGCCAGGAAGGGCCAAGTCGAATCGGATTGAGGCACGCTAGGGTAGCGATCGTATGAACGATTTTTCTTGGAAGTTGAGGTCTGGACTCTGGAATCTGGACTCTGGACCAAAGAGAGTCACGATCAATAGGGACCAAGATTTGCGGCCAGACACCTGAGGAGATGACATTACAACCATAGTCATGGCCACAGCCACAACCACAAAGAGAACCTTAACCACGTTAAGAACCACGACCATAAGCAGAACCTTAGCAACATCAAAGAACCAGAACCACAAACACAACCACACTCACACCCATCTTCATCTTACACATGAATGTATGGGTACGTACATGCATACATACATACGTACATACATACATACATACATACATACATACATACATACATACATACATACATACATACATACATACTGTACATACATAATGTACATACATACATACATACATACATACATACATACATACATACATACATACATACATGCATGCATGCATACTGTACATACATGCATGCATACTGTACATACATACACATACATACAATACATACATACATACATACATACATACATACATACATACATACATACATACATACATACATACATACATACATACATGCCTATAGTGGTCTACGCTTACAATTAGGCTTACTTCTCCTGGAAGCGGGGCAGCCAGACAGATGTCTGGAGCCGTCTTGGGGACTTCGAGGGGGGCTGGCGGGGCTGTAGACAGAGAGCCGCCTCTTACGTCATCCGCCAGCCCATCCACCCATTCCGGAGTAAACAAGAGGATCTCCCGATCCGTAATTGTATCCTGTGGTGATGTTGGCGAACTCCGTCTCCTGTATGTGAAGAGGTTCCTCTGAGGGACTAGGCCAGTGCTACATGAGAATGAAGGAGACTGCAAGAGACCATAAGGCATACACTAGGCAGATCCATGGCCATTACCACCTATCATACCTATCCATAAAGCTATCAAATCTTCTCTTAAAATGATTAATAGTTTCAGAGCTCACTACATGATCACTAAGTCCATTCCGTTGGTTGAGCACTCAGTTGGTAAACCGGTTTTTGCCTATTTCTTAAACTTAATTTATCCAAGTTAAACCCTTATCATGGGAGATAGGGAGTCAAGAATTTAGGGCCGGTTGTGTGTGTGTGAAAATGCAATGGTAGGGGGGATATATACATTACCAGGAAATTTTCTATCATTTGTATAATACACTACTTGCTAGCCACATTTTATATACATCAGTAGAGCGTGTATCTTCTTGAGAGGAAGTTTGACATTGAAGTTATTTTTCATTTTTTCTTTATTTTACTGTTATTCATTTATTCGTACATTTATCATTATCTATATGCCTGTTTATCTGTTTATTTGTATTTATCCATGTATTTATTTATGAACTTATTCATTTATCTATTCATTTATGAATTTAGTTATCTTATGAATTTATTTAATGATTTATTTATGAACTTAGTTATCCATTCATTTATTTATTTATTCATATATTTCATTGTCATCTATTCATTTATTTATTCATTCAGTTATTCATTCATTATTATTTATTTATTTATTTGTTTATTTATTTATTTCAGTGTCACAGAAGTAACGCTTATAACTTCAGAAATAATATGAACGTGTAACACTCCTACAAGATGGTTCCATAGCTTTTGTTGAGGATGAGCATTCGCTTATTCTGTTCAGCCTAAATGTATTATGGCCTGAAAACGATTTAGATTCCTCAAGGCGTTCTTGATATCGACTTTTAATTATTCATCAGCTGAATAAAGTCTTCAGGTGTTAGAGCAGAAGTTTCAGAGTAGCCATTTGCAAGAGCCTAACTACTGTTTGCGTTTGGAAATGGTCTGAAACATGGTGTTGAGAGAAAGCATGTGATATCTCTATCTCTGTCTCCTCTTTATCTCATTATATATTTTTCCATATATTTTTGTATCTTTCTATTTTTATTCGTTCTCTCTCTATGTCCCTCTCTCTCTTTGTCCCTCTCTCTCTTTGTCCCTCTCTCTCTGTGTCCCTCTCTCTGTGTCCCCCTCTCTCTCTCTGTCCCTCTCTCTCTTTGTCGCTCTCTCTATCCCTGTCCCTCTCTCTCTTTCCCCCTTCCTCTCTCTCTCTCTCTCTCTCTCTCTCTCTCTCTCTCTCTCTCTCTCTCTCTCTCTCTCTCTCTCTCTCTCTCTCTCTCTCTCTCTCTCTCTCTCTCTCTCTCTCTCTCTCTCTCTCTCTCTCTCTCTCTCTCTCTCTCTCTCTCTGTGTCCCTCTCTCTCTCCGTTCCTCTATCTCTCCGTTCTCTATCTCTCCGCTCTCTCTCTCTCTCTCCCTCCCCCTCTCTGTCCCTCACTCTGTCAATCTCTCTGTCCCTCTCTCTGTTCTCCTATCTTTCTCTATTCCCCTCTCTCTGTCCCCCTCCCTCTCTCTGTCCCCCTCCCTCTCTCTGTCCCCCTCCCTCTCTCTGTCCCCCTCCCTCTCTCTGTCCCCCTCCCTCTCTCTGTCCCCCTCCCTCTCTCTGTCCCCCTCTCTCTCTATCCCCCTCTCTCTCTATCCCCCTCTCTCTCTATCCCCCCTCTCTCGCTCTCTCTCTCTCTCTCTCTGTCCCCTCTCTCTCTCTCTCTCTCTCTCTCTCTCTCTCTCTCTCTCTCTCTCTCTCTCTCTCTCTCTCTCTCTCTCTCTCTCTCTCTCTCTCTCTCTCTCTCTCTCTCTCTCTCTCTCTCTCTCTCTCTCTCTCTCTCTCTCTCTCTCTCTCTCTCTCTCTCTCTCTCTCTCTCTCTCTCATTCTCTAACTCTCTCATCCTCTCATTCTCTAACTCTCTCATCCTCTCATTCTCTCACTCTCTCACTCCCTCACTCTCCTCACTCTCTCACTCCCTCACTCTCTCACTCCCTCTCTATCTCTCTCTCTCTCTCTCTCACTTGCTCACTCCCTCACTCTTCCTTGTTCCTTCACGGACACTTCACACACAGCGAAAATTATTTAAGAACGAGATAAGTACTTGATTTTGTACAAGATAAACATTTATTTAAGGTCTCTATGTTTTATTACATTCTGCCGTTGATTCGTATTATAGAGTTAATTATTGTAGGACTAATTTAAACAATGACGTATTGACGCCTGCACAGATTGTATTGGATTATATCGTGCAAGAAAAAGAAAACTTGTTTTACGAAAGTGAAACGTCGGGGACATGTCACATACTCGCGTGACGCAAATGCCTGGTTTTACCATCAAAACTTATATTTTCACGAATTTGTTTGTACATATGATTGTTCGATTTTTTTTTCTTCACTTTTTCCTTTACTTCCTCCCTTCTTCCCTTCTTCCTATTTTACTTTCTTCTTAAATTTCCGTTTTCCTTTTCTGGGTAAATATGTACATGTTATAAATCCACATGTTGAGGTGTTTTGCGTGTGTGCGTGCGTGCGTGTATATGTGTGTGTGTGTGTGTGTGTGTGTGTGTGTGTGTGTGTGTGTGTGTGTGTGTGTGTGTGTGTGTGTGTGTGTGTGTGTGTGTGTGTGCGTGTGTGTGTGTCTATGTGTGTATTGTATGTTTATTGTATGTTGTATGTGTGTGCTTGTGTGTTTGTTGTGTATTTATGTGTATGTAATTGTCGGTGCACATATGTGCACATACTTGAACGTATGTGCGTATATCCGTTTCAGTCCACATACATTTGTATACAAATTCTATTTTTCGAACAAACTTAACTTAGAACGCAACAAGACCAATTTGTTGCGACTGAAGGCGAAGAAGAAGAAGAACACAAGAGAGCAGAAGTCGAACTGAGTTCGAAAGCGACCTGGAAGTCGAGGAACAAATTACGAGCAAGAAAGTCTCCCAAGTTCGACGCAGCAGCGACGGTCGCAAGGTACATTTGGGGTCCAAAGTTCCGTCGACCCTGCAATCAGGCCTTCGTAGGGGTGGTGGTGGGTGGGTGGGGGGGGTGGATTGGGGGGATAGGGGGTTCTTTTTTGTCATTTTAGAATATAGCGTGTTCCCTGACAAATCTGATTATTATTTATAGCTTAGGTTTGAAGAATCATGTCTTGCACCAATACTGTACTGAGATCAAGGTTTAGTTTTTCACAAGTTTCCTTATTGTATATATATGCATATATATATATATATATATATATATATATATATATATAATATATATATATAATATATATATATATATATATATATATATATAATATATTATTCATGTGTTACTTTGGATGGATATAAAATGTACACCCTAGTATACAACCAGATATATACATATGTAGTATTTAAATATATTACCAATGTCTATGTGTGTTTTTCGTATTTACTTGTGCGTAACTGTGCGTGACTGTGTATGCGTCAGTGCCAATGCATTTCCATATAATTTCTTTATACATAAATTCACGGTGGTGGTGGTGGTGGAGGTAGTGGAGGAGGTGGAGGTGGTGGAGGTGGAGGTGGTGGAGGAGGTGGAGGTGGAGGTGGGGGCGGAGGTGACGTCGTCGAGCTCAAGTGACGAGGCGGCGATTCCAATGAAGATTCTGGCCACCTTGGAGAGCGAAAGACAAACGTCAGGTGTTCCGCAGGGAATGACAGACGAAAGGAGGAGGTAGAGGAGGAGGAGGAAGAAGAAAAGGAGAAGGAAGAAGAAGAGGAGGAGGAGTAGGAGAAAGAAGGGGAGGAGAAAGAAGAAGAGGAGGAGGAGAAGGAGGAAGAAGAAGAAGACGAGGAGGAGGAAGAGGAGAAGGAGAAGGAGGAAGAAGAGGAGGAGGAGGAGGAAGAGGAGAAGGAGGAAGAAGAAGAGCAGGAGGAGGAGAAGGAGGAAGAATAAGAGCAGGAGGAGGAGTAGGAGGAAGAAGAACAGGAGGAGGAAGAAGAGGAAAGGGATGACTGGAAGAGCTGTGCCGAGATGGCGACCAAATGACAGGATGCGTGAAATGGCCCTGCAGGATCCTCAGGCAGGACATCAGCCCACAGGACACCTCATTTGAATCTCATTGGCAGGACAAGTAGGACACCTCGTTTGAATCTCATTGGCATATCAAGGTGTGATGTAGCAGTTGGTGGAGGAGCGACGAAGGTGGAGATTGGGTGTATGTGGAGGGGGTTAGGGAAAGCCTTGAGCATCACCGGGAGAGGAAAGAGGTCCTGATGTACTTCGTGGCTTCAGGCAAGAAATGAAGGTGCAAGACAAGAAGGATATTGCATATCCTCAGCCTACTGACGTACGAGTACTACATGTGGAGGTTAGGGAAAGGAGCACCACCTGGAGAGGAAAGAGGTCCTGATGTACTTCGTGGCTTCAGGCAAGAAATGAAGGTGCAAGACAAGAAGGATATTGCATATCCTCAGCCTACTGACGTACGAGTACTACATGTGGAGGTTAGGGAAAGGAGCACCACCTGGAGAGGAAAGAGTTCCTGATATACTTCGTGGCTTCAGGCAAGAAATGATGGTGCAAGACAAGAAGAATATTGCATATCCTCAGCCTGCTGACGTACTCTACTCATTCTATTATGACTAATGGTAGACGATTTTATTTACCTTTGGAGTATAATGGATGCGTTTGTTTTAATGGTTTACCCATTGGATTTGAATAAACGCGTCCATACTGGACCAGAATAAAGTCTGTAGGTTCCGCAATCGTGTCAGTCGAAGAGGTAAACAAGCGGTAGATTCTTACGCAAGTAATTTTCGTAAAATCAACTTTGAATTCAGAATCTAGACTTATCTTTTGGACATAACATTAACAAGCAGTAGATTCTTATGCAAGCAAAAATTCGTAAAATCAACTTGGAATTCAGGATATAGACTTATCTTTTGGACAGAACATTAACAAGCGGTAGATTCTTATGCAAGCAAAATTTCGTAAACTCGACTTGGAATTCAGAATATAGACTTATCTTCTAGACAGGACATTGTTTCGATGTGCAAATGAAGTCTAAGATGCACATGGTGATGGAGGGTGAGGGAGAGCGGATGGTGGAGACAGGTGGGTGCAAAACTTGGGTCGTAAGGGAGATTGTGGCGACGACATGCTGACTCTGAAATACGTTTGTGAGGGGACGTGTTATCAGATGAGGTGTTGGGAGTGGGAAAGGAAGAGGAGAGGTTTGAATTGGGGGGGGGGAGGGGAGGCAAAGGGAAAGAAATTTTTTGGAAAGGAGAAGGCGTGAGTCGAATTATTAGAGGACCAAGGAGAAATCTTGGGACCGCCGGGCGATAAAAGAGAAAATGGATGAGAATCAATTTGTCGGAAAACATTTTGTGTTTGAGAGGAACTGCAATAAAGAGACGGACTTTGTAAGGGATATGTATAAGCTATGAGATGACAGTATGAAGTTGAATAGGGAAAGGAGGTCTGGCCTGAAAAGAATACTTGAAGTCTAGGTAGAGAATGACAACTAATGGATGGAATGGTGTAGGTGAAGTCCAGGAAGGAGCAGATGTATTTTAGAGAATTAAACCCATTCAACTCCGATGACAAGATGTCTTGTCATTTGGTCAAATAAAACAAAAAATCATAAAACACCAAAATGTTTGATGAAACACCAGAAAAATATGACGTCAATCCTCGCTTCGCTCGCAGCGAAGCGAGGACTGACGTCATATTTTTCTGGTGTTTCATCAAACATTTTGGTGTTTTATGATTTTTTGTTTTATTTGACCAAATGACAAGACATCTTGTCATCGGAGTTGAATGGGTTAAAGCACGCCATTATCTCTCTGAAGAAGAATGTCGAAACGTTAGAGAATAAAGTACACCATTATTTCTCTGAAGAGGACTGTCGAAACGTTAGAGAATAAAGTACTCCATTATCTCTCTGAAGAAGACTGTCGAAACGTTAAAGAACAAATCACACCAATATATCTCTGAAGAAGACTGTCGAAACGTTAGAGAATTAAGCACACCAATATCTCTCTGAAGAAGACTGTCGAAACGTTAGAGAATTAAGCACACCAATATCTCTCTGAAGAAGACTGTCGAAACGTTAGAGAATAAAGTACTCCATTATCTCTCTGAAGAAGACTGTCGAAACGTTAGAGAATAAAGTACTCCATTATCTCTCTGAAGAAGACTGTCGAAACGGTAGAGAATAAAGTAAGCTACATCTGCTCCTTCCTGGATTTTTACCTACACCATTCTCTCCCTATATTTGTCTTTTCTCTTATCGAAGATGACAACTAAACATCAAAATATAAAAGTGAAGACTTCAGGTCTGTTTGACAGTCGATAGGGCTCGTTTAAACGACAACAAATAAGAAGGGATTTTATCTCTTAACCCATTAAACTCCGATGACAAGATGTCTTGTCATTTGGTCAAATAAAACAAAAAATCATAAAACACCAAAATGTTTGATCAAACACCAGAAAAATATGACGTCAGTCCTCGCTTCGCTGCGAGCGAAGCGAGGCTTGACGTCATATTTTTCTGGTGTTTGATCAAACATTTTGGTGTTTTATGATTTTTTGTTTTATTTGACCAAATGACAAGACATCTTGTCATCGGAGTTTAATGGGTTAAGGATTCAGTCAGACAACAGAACAACATTCTTCGGTCCTCACATTGGTAAGCATACTAACAAATACATTGGTAACTAACGTCATTAAAGGTGGATTTCACATATATGGAATTTTCGTTGGGGGTGCTTACCAATGAATATTCGTCTTCGACAAAACAAATCCTACAGATTGCTAGAAAATATATATATCTTTTGTCCTCTGCTTACAATCTTGATACAATGGGAAGATCTTGTATATATTTCAACAGAACCCAACCAAAACGTAGAACTACATTAAAATTCCTTTCGCGCCCAAAATCGCAAGTAAATTTTGAATACCTGGCATGCGTAAAATGAATTCAGACTTCAAATCCTCCGTGCGTAGATTTAATAATAAAATAAAATGCCCAGCTCGAGTGA
The DNA here is from genome assembly GCF_046742065.1 of Oratosquilla oratoria. Classification (NCBI taxonomy): domain Eukaryota; kingdom Metazoa; phylum Arthropoda; class Malacostraca; order Stomatopoda; family Squillidae; genus Oratosquilla; species Oratosquilla oratoria. The sequence continues at coordinate 46,167,673 of NC_134783.1, read as the reverse complement.
AATTAAAGAGATTAGATGCCTAGTTTGTGTAACATGTTAGAAAACTTGAACATTCATGCGTAAGTAAAACTAGCAAGATTCAAAATTATATTGAAGATTTGTTTCGCGTAGAATTAAATGTTTGGAATACGTGTTTGTGTAATAGTATAGTTCATTTAATGTCCAGAGCGAATATCAATGTAAGTAAATTGAGTCGTCTAATGAACGCAAGATTAATTTGTATGTATGTAGTGTACAAGTAGTGCATATACTTAGGCAAATGTTGATGAGAGCGCCTGTTCATTATATTGAGTGTGTGTGTGCATGTGCGTGTGTATGTGTGTGTACGTATGCGCGCTTGTATGTACGTGCGTGCGTGTGTGTGTGTGTGTGTGTGTGTGTGTGTGTGTATGTATGTGTGTGTGTGTGTGTGTGTGTGTGTGTGTGTGCGTATGCGTGTGTGTGTGTGTGTGTGTGTGCGTATGCACATTTACGAGTGCCTACGTCTATACTTCTGTTTTTCCATTTTCGTTTGACGGTGTAAACAAAAAAAAGTGTACACACTTCAATGTGCGTGTAAGCAAATTTGTGCCCGTAACAGTCCGCAAGTGTCCCTTTTTCTTCCAATGCGTCTTTTCTGAGCCTTGCTTGCGCGTGTCCGTGTGCGCAAGGACATCTAAAAAAATCATATCAAGACCCGCTGTACGAGAAACACCATGGACTCAGGTTTATTAGACTATATTTACTCACCGGACATGTCTTCGTGATGTATTGCGTTCAGTGATGACGTCGTTGAAGCAGACACCCTCCACCCCTCCTCCACTCCTCCTCCACCCCTCTTCCACCCCCAGCACATCCACAACACACCCCCAGTCCACCCACAACCCATTCACAGATCGTTCATAATCCAGCCACATCCCATTTACAACTTACTCTCAACCCCCTTATAACACATTTGCAGACCGTCCACAACCTACCCTCAGTCCTACAACAATCCATCCACAGCCCATCCACAACCCACAGCCCATCCACAACCCACCTTCAAATCACGCCACAACCCATCCTCAACCCCCACAACCCCCCGACGTCCCTCCCACAACCCCCCCCCCGACGTCCCTCCCACAACCAATTCTTACACCAGCAGACCCACACACTAGACTCTTCGTATTGACCCACGAACACTTAGTGATGAACTAAACGAGTGAATTCCTCGTATTGCAATGAAGAAAGTCCCGGGGGGAGAACAGACTGTGGAATGCACTGCCACACTGGAGATCAACTCGTTTGAGAGTAGAAAAGGAAGTATTTTTCTAAATTAGCTATAGCAGAGTTTGCTTGCCG
>NC_134783.1:46126353-46161353 GCF_046742065.1 Oratosquilla oratoria | reverse complement strand
AAGTCTGAGTTTCTCCTAATGAAACCAAGCTTTCACTTGTCTCCTCGTTGCGTCCACACAGGGCTTAATGGAGCTTCAAGCAAAACATTGCTGTGATGTCCAACGTGTAACGCTATCCTCGTAGGTGATGGGGTTAAGCTAGCCTAAGTATGAGAATATGGAGAGGTGTTTTTGAGGGTGGTGGTAGGTAGGTGGTGCTAGTTTGGTAGTGATGTTTTGTGGTGGTAGTTTAGTGGTGGTACTTATATGGTGGTAGGTAGGTAGTACTAGTTTGGTGGTAGTGTTTTGGGGTGGTAGTTTGATGGCGGTAGTTTGGCATTGGTAGTTTGGAGGTTGTGGTTTGGTGGTGGTAGTTTGGTGATAGTGATGGTGGTGGCAGTGCTGTGAGGGATGTGGCGGTAGCGTTGTCAGTGGTAGAGGCCGTGGTGGTGTTGGCTGTGATGGTGGTGGCAGCGAAGGTGATGAAGAACGAACAAAAGCACGAGGAAGCGGAATGAAAAGAGAGGAGGTTTGTAGAGAAGAGCAAACAGAGATCTGAGAAGAGGAGGAACCTCGCGAAGGTAGTGAAGGAGATTCTTCAGATGGAAGGAGTCATGCATAGCGAGTGGGCGGGGCAAAGAGGAGGAGAAGGAGAAGGAGGAGGAAGAGTAGGAGGAGGAGGAGGAGGAGGAAGAGAAGTAGTAGGGGCGTGGTGGGAGGGCAGAGAAGAGATGGATGGAAGTTAATGGGATAAATGACGTGATATATAAATATATGGGTGTGTATGTATGTACGAGTATATGTATGTATGTATGCATGTGTTAGTATGTAGATGTACAAGTATATGTACGGTATGTATGTGTTAGTACGTTCATGTACGAATATATGTATGTATATATATGTATGTATATGTGTGTGTGTATATATATATATATATATATATATATATATATATATATATATATATATATATATATATATATATAATATAAAATCTGTGTGTGTGTGTGTGTACGTGCGCGCGTCTATGTGTTTTAAAAGGAAATGAACTTAAAAGGACAAAAATAGACGAGAAAAAGAAGGAAAAAATGGGTATACTGCTGCGACTGGAACTCTAAAAATAGCGCAAAAAGGAGGGTGAAAAATGGAAGTCGGTGCTGGCGGTAGTGATGGTTATGGTGTTGGTGATGTCGGTGGTGACTGCTCGTAATGCTGGGGGTAATGGTGCTGGCGATTGCAGGAATGTTGATGGTGGTCCTGGTCGTGGAGCAACAAGAATGGGGACTTATACAAACTATTTTTGCGTCTTTGGCAGCGTCTGCTGTATATGACAAAAGGACGGGGAGGGTTTTGAAAGCGCCCATCTGCATATTCGTTTAAAAAAAATAATAAATGAAATAAGAAATAAAAAACAAAAATAAAAATAAAATGAAATAGATTAAAATAAAATAAGATAATAACAACAACAACAATAATAATAATAATAATAGTTACTATTATTATTTATTTTTTTTACAATTGATGGTTATTCGAGAGAGAGACTTCTCCCGATGATGACCTTTGTAATTTAATAAATCGTCTTGCGGCAGCAATGTTCCAATGCGTCCTTTTGTTCGTGGCAGTCTCAACACGTAAGGCAAAGGTGACGGTTTGGCCCAAAGCTCGACGTCACTATGGACCAACATTAAATTGCGGCTGCCTTAGCACGTAAGGCAAAGGCGATTTTTGTTGTTGTTTTTTTACTTTTATTTCTATTATTATTATTATTACTATTTTTTAAGAAAAGCATAACTAAGGATCCTTAAGTGAAGGAACCCATTGGAACCCAACTTCTTGGCTACCCGAGCACACAAGGCAAAGGTGACATATTTGGCCGCAGTTCAGTATCACAACGCCTTCATAGTTATCAGCACCCACACGACCACTATAATTTTATTAGCCTAACACATTGGGCGAAGGTGACGGGTTGGGCAGTAGTTCAGCGTTGGAGGTCCTCTTGAGCATTGCGTCTCAGCTGGCACAGCAGTTGGGAGGCGCTTGACACAGAGAGATAAGACGGGAAGGCGTCGGAATCTATGTGGGAATTTTCGTCGAGCCCGTCAGAAGGCGCAGCAAAGGATCCTGTACCTCTTCGGGGGCACACGATCCTGAAGCCGGTGAAAAAGTGTGGCAGAATGGTGGTGGCTGAGGTGGTGATGGTGATTGTGATGGTGATAGTGGTGATGGTGATAGTGGTGATGGTGATAGTGGTGATGGTGATAGTGGTGATGGTGATTGTGGTGATGGTGATAGTGGTGATGGTGATAGTGGTGATGGTGATAGTGGTGATAGTGATAGTGGTGATAGTGATAGTGGTGATAGTGATAGTGGTGATGGTGATAGTGGTGATGGTGATAGTAGTGATGGTGATAGTGGTGATTGTGGTGATGGTGATTGTGGTGGTGATAGTGGTGATAGTGATAGTGGTGATGGTGATAGTGGTGATGGTGATAGTGGTGATAGTGATAGTAGTGATGGTGATAGTGGTGATGGTGATAGTGGTGGTGATTGTGGTGATGGTGATAGTGGTGATGGTGATAGTGGTGATGGTGATAGTGGTGATGGTGATAGTGGTGATGGTGATAGTGGTGATGGTGATAGTGGTGATGGTGATAGTGGTGATGGTGATAGTGGTGATGGTGATAGTGGTGATGGTGATAGTGGTGATGGTGATAGTGGTGATGGTGATTGTGGTGATGGTGATAGTGGTGATGGTGATTGTGGTGATGGTGATAGTGGTGATGGTGATAGTGATGATGGTGATAGTGGTGATGGTGGGGTGATTGTGGTGATAGTGGTGATGGTGATGATGACAGTAATGGTGACTGATTGTGAGAGTGGTGGTGATGGTGATTGTGGTGATGGTGGAGGTGGGTGATTGTGATTGTGGTGATAGTGGTGATAGTGATTGTGATGGTGGGGTGGGTGATGGTGAGGACAGTATTAATGACTGATTGTAAGAGTGGTGGTGATGGTGGTGATTGTGGTGGTGGTGGTGATGGTGGGTGATTGTGGTGATAGTGGTGATGGTGGAGTGGATGATGGTGATGACTGTAATGGTGACAATGATTGTACGAGTGGTGGTGATGGTGGCAGTGGTGGTGGTGATGGTGATTGTGGTGGTGGTAATAATGGTGATGGTGATAGTGGTAGTGATGGTGACTGTGATTGTAACAGTGGTGGTTGTTAGTGGTTGTTATGGTGATGATAAGAGTAGAGTGGCAATTTCAAATGGGAATGAGGTAAAGAGAGAAAGAGAGAGACCCTAAAATAAGACAAAAGAGAGAGAGAGAGAGAGAGAGAGAGAGAGAGAGAGAGAGAGAGAGAGAGAGAGAGAGAGAGAGAGAGAGAGAAAGAGAGAGGGCTTCTTTGGCATAGAGGAAGAGAAATCTCATGGTGATCCAGGGGTGGTGTCTTTGGAACAAGAGGAAGAAGAGCTGGATTAGAAAAAAGGCACTTCAGTAGAAAAAGATAAAGCAAAAAAAAAAAAAAAAAAGATAAATAAGATAAAACAACCAGAAATAAACAAAACAAGTAGAATTAATAAAATAAATAAATAATGAATGTACTGTATATATACACAAACATACACACGCATACACACACACATACACACACGCATACACACACACACACACACACACACACACACACACACACACACACACACACACACACACACACACACACACACACACACACACACACACACACACACACACACACACACACACACACACTACATATGTGTGTGTGTGTGTTTGTGTGTGTGTGTGTGTGTGTGTGTGTGTGTGTGTGTGTGTGCGCGCGTGTGTGTGCATATTTACACATAAGTAAAGATGGATGGAAGATGCTTCCCTTGGAATAGAGAAAAAGGGTGTAAAGAAAGCCGTAGTCTTGGAAAGGGAAAAATAGGGGTTGGGCGTTGACCTCAGAGGCTGTATAAAAAAAAAAAAAAAAAAAAAAAAAAAAAAATGTGCCTCCCGGGTAAAGGAGGGACCGACCGAGGGCTTGCCGAGAAAGGAGTGTCTCATGGGACTGTGTGTGACGAGGGACGAATGTCGAAGGAACCCTTCGATTTTCTTTTATTTTTTATTTTTTTATACAAAGATTTTGCCTTCATGGAAGGGGAAGCTCATCTGAACTGGGGAACCAAAACTAATTAAAAACAAAATAAATGAAAATGTATGAAGGTATACTATATACATATTCACTTGAATGGAGATTGACAGAATCGGACTAAGATGAGCTAGGTTAAGCTAGATTAAACTAGATTATTCTAGGTTAAGTTAGGATAAGCTAGGTTAAGCTGTGCTTGGTTTTGGTATAAATATAATCATGATCTAATTCACAGGGAACATGACAGGATCATTGTCCTTTTTTTCCTAATATTCCCACGAACAAAAAAAAATATAGGCTATATGCAAGAGACACCATTATAATTTGTTTCATGGTTTCATAACACATTAGTTTATAGATATTCATATTGGCTCTGCACAAACGGTGTTACGATCAGCCTGAACCCCTTTCAGATTGGGGTTCTCCCTCCAAATGAATAATATTGCCAAGAGGCGAATAGGTCACCCTTTCAGCTGACGCGTGGCCGCTGTTGGAGCGTAAGGGTAAGCTTTCGATTTACAGTCACATGGGAAATTGAGGTGAAAATCTTACCCCATATTTCTTTTTCATATTTTTCTAAGTCAGCCTTCCCAAGGACCACATGGTCTCTTTTTGATTCTAGAACCTGTTATAATCGACTAGAAACCATTTTCCGATCGTGTTTGAATTAAAGAAAATATCTAAATCATTTCCAGAGTAGTTAAGTCTTTCCCAACCCAAAGATTCTTTTCCCTATCTCAGGAGATTTTCCATGTCTGAAGCATTTTCCCCCTAAACTTTTAGGGAATTTCCTGACAGGTCTGGAAAATTTCCCCCAACCTCTTAGGCAATCATTCTCAGCTGTGAAGGAATTTTCTCCCCAAAATCTGAAGACATTTCCCCCAACAACACTTTTCCAGGCGCGCAAGACTCATCCTTTCTCCCAAAGCCATTAGGGTCCTTTTCCAGTGCCACAAAAGCTAAGAATGACACTTAAACCACTGTGACGACAAGGCCACTAGGGTTGTCTTCGCATACTAGAAGGCTGCTGACCTCCCTAAGAGTTCTTAAAGAGGTTTTCCCTCAGCTGAATAAAATCGCTTGGCGGCAGACAACATACGAGTGAAGTAAGGTACTCGAAGAGTTAAATAAGGTCACCCTTGAAGGACATTTTAGTGAACCACAGAAGAACCTGAATGGCCTTGAGACATTAGATGAAGGACATCGAAGACGTTGTGTATATTTACTGTGGATGTCTGCTGGCGATTTTATCCAGCTAAAAGAATCCTTTCTCGTTCCCAAAGGATTATGGAACATTTTGATTGAACCTCTCGAAAACGTAGACAGACTTCTTGTACAGGTCTTCTTCGGCTGTCGCCAAACAAGTCGAGGGACTTTCGTGCTCAAAGAATGTGGACTCTGATACAGTACACAATAGTGACATCCTCAGGAAGACCTTGGGAATCGACCAGGTACCTACAAAGGATTACAAAGGAGGAGCATGCCGACAGGAGACCTTTTGGTCCATAACTAGGTCGGATGCGAAAAAAACAACGATAAATAAATATATAAATAAAAATTATAATACAAATGATAATAGATAAAATAAATAAATGCATAGGTATAGTTAAATAATAAACAAACAGGTAAATAGTAAATAATACTAAACTGACAGATGAATAGTAATAAATGAAAATCAAGCAAATAATAATAAACAAACAAATAATAACAAACCAATAAACAAACAATATGAAATAAGTGACAGTCATTACAGCATCTTGCTTAGGTGTTTACCTAAACAAATCTTAAAGCTTCGAACTAAACTACTTCGCACTGCCTCTGCAGTACTTCCGAAGCGGGGATATTGTCGAAGTCGCGTGGAGGAACTTGTCTGAAGGAACTTCGTTGTCATCATCTTCTGGTCTTTATCAATGATGAACTCGTGACTGCTCGGGGCGAAAGGTTCTCTTGGGGACGTGGGAGAAAGACCCACGAATTGTGACGACGGTCGGGATCGATCTTGAAATGATTAAGGAAGGAATCGGAGGGATCAAACTCACATAGGGAAGAGTTGGGGCTCGAGTGCTGAATAAGGAGTAGCTCTTGGCAGGAGGGGAAAGGACACGGCAGCCATTTTGCCCCCCCCCCTCTCTCTCTCTCTCTCTCTCTCTCTCTCTCTCTCTCTCTCTCTCTCTCTCTCTCTCTCTCTCTCTCTCTCTCTCTCTCTCTCTCTCTCTCTCTCTCACACACACACACACACACACACACACACACACACACACACGCACACACACACACGCACACTTTGTGTGTGTCTTTCTCTTTGTTTCTGTCTCTCAACTCTTTCTGTCTCTTTCTGTCTCTCACTTTGTGTGTCTCTTTGTCCCTCTCTCCCTATGTCTCTCTCTCTCTCTCTCTCTCTCTCTCTCTCTCTCTCTCTCTCTCTCTCTCTCTCTCCCCTCTCTCTCTCTCTCTCTCTCTCTCTCTCTCTCTCTCATATATATATATATATATATATATATATATATATATATATATATATAATCTTTCTATCTCTCCCTTTGTGTGTGTCTCTCTTTGTGTATTTCTCTTTGTCTCTGTTTCTCACTCACTCTCTCTCTCTCTCTCTCTCTCTCTCTCTCTCTCTCTCTCTCTCTCTCTCTCTCTCTCTCTCTCTCTCTCTCTCTCTCTCTCTCTCTCTCTCTCTAGTTCTTTCTTTTTACCAGTATCTGTTTCTTTCTACTACCTGTGTTGTTCGTTTTGTCAATCTACCTGTCTTATTATTCGTCATCGTCTTTCCCTATGTCTACTTGGCTTTGTCTACCTGCCTGTCTCTCCGCTTTCTTGCCAGTGGGAATAACTGTCCTTCTGTCTGTATGTCATATTGTCCGTATGTTTTTCTGGCTGTCTGTCTTTGTCCTGTCTTTCCTACTGTCTGTCTGCCTGTCTCTCTTTCAGGCAAGCGTGCATGGGCTTTTGTGCTTGTACGCCCTCACGCCCACACGCCCCAACACACACAAGTGTTTATGTTTGTGCTCGTATTGCCTGTGTGCGCTTTACTTTTTGGGTGTGTGATTCACCATAGTCTTTGGATCACGTGTTGGACTCGTGATCGACAGCCATTTCCCTCCCGGAAGAGAGCTCGTCTATGACCGATCTATGGATAATGCTGACCTTACACGCACACACGCTCCCAGCTCCCCCCCATGAGAGTTGGAGTAACAACCCACAGCGCAGCGATACTGAAATTATTTCAGCCCTAGGCAGGATTCGAACCCGGACCGCCGCAATGGCAGCCGGGAATTCTACCAACTGCGCCACGAGTTGTGTGTGCATGTGTGTGTGTGTGTGTGTGTGTGTGTGTGTGTGTGTGTGTGTGTGTGTGTGTGTGTGTGTGTGTGTGTGTGTGTGTGTGTGTGTGTGTGTGTGTGAGAGAGAGAGAGAGAGAGAGAGAGATAGTGAGAGAGTGAGAGAATAAGAGTGAAAAAGACATAAAACACATCGACAGAATCTCACAACTATTCTGTGCAGATTTGTCATAATAAAACATGAATGATGATTTCGACACTGTGGCCAAAAATAGCTTCTCCCGTATAAATCTCTGGAAGAAACATCCGACGGAATAAATTTCCAGAATACATTCGAATACAACATGCAAGTAATACATTCGAGTGATTACCGGCGTTCGTCAAGGCGACTGACGTAAGTGATCAATATGAAGAAATCACTGGTATTATGCGGAGGAAACGATAGTTGGAATGGACGAGGACAAGATAACGAATTTCAAGAAAATTCGGGCGAGGCTAAGGAGGACGAGGGAGGAAGGAGGCAGAAAGCGGAGGGAAGAGTAAAGGAGAAGAGATGGGAGGGAAGAAGGAGGAGGAGAGAAGGAGGAGGGAAGAAGGAAGGACGAGGGAAGAAGGAAGGAGAAGGCTGAGGGAAGAAAGAAGAAAGAGGGTGAGTGAAGAGGGAAGAAGGGAGGACGAGGGAAGAAGGAAGGAGGAGGCGGAGGGAAGAGAGAAGAAAGAAATGGGAAATGGGAAAGGGAAGAAAGAGGAGGGAAGGAAGAGGGATGGAGGACGCGGGAGGGGAGAAGGAAGAAAGGTGGAGAGAAGAGAGGAAGAAGGAAGGCGGGAATGAGGCAAGAGGGAAGAAGGAGGCAGGAGGAAAGAGGCTGGAGGGAAGAGGGAGGAAGGAGGGAGGTTGAGGGGAAGAGGGAGGAAGGAGGGAGGCCGGGGGAGGAAGGAGGGAGGTCGGGGGAAAGAGGGAGGATGGAGGGAGATCGGGGAGAAGAGGGAGGAAGGAGGGAGGTCGGAGGGGAAGAGAGAGGGAGGTTGGGGGAAGAGGGAGGTTGAGGGGAAGAGGGAGGGAGGAGGGGGAAGAGGGAGGAAGGAGGGAGGTCGGGAGGGAAGAGGGAGGGAGGAGGGAGGTTGGGAGGAAGGAAAGAGGGAGGAGAAAAGGAGGTGGAATGTCTTCCCCAAATGTGGCACGATTCCAAGTGTGAAATTACCACTGTTCCACAGGAGATAGGGGATACGACACAGACGATGTAAGGGCGGAAGGAGCACGCCCATCACCGCCCACGCAGCATGCCCCGCCCATGTTGCACGCCGGCAACACCCATGCTGCATGCAACGCCCGCGGGCCCCCTTTCTTGTACAATCACGAGCAAAAGTTCTGATATTTTGGTAATTTTACTCTCGTAAGTGAACCTCAGTGCATCTGGGTTCATGTGGCTGAAATTACGATTTTTATTCCCCTCTCTCTCTCTCTCTCTCTCTCTCTCTCTCTCTCTCTCTCTCTCTCTCTCTCTCTCTCTCTCTCTCTCTCTCTCTCTCTCTCTCTCTCTCTCTCTCTCTCTCTCTCTCTCTCTCTCTCTCTCTCTCTCTCTCTCTCTCTCTCTCTCTCTCTCTCTCTCTCTCTCCTTCTCTCTCTCTCTCTCTCTCTCTCTCTCTCTCTCTCTCTCTCTCTCTGTCTCTCTCTCTCTCTCTCTGTCTCTCTCTCTCTCTCTCTCTCTGTCTCTCTCTCTCTCTGTCTCTCTCTCTCTCTGTCTCTCTCTCTCTCTGTCTCTCTCTCTCTCTGTCTCTCTCTCTCTCTGTCTCTCTCTCTCTCTGTCTCTCTCTCTCTCTGTCTCTCTCTCTCTGTCTCTCTCTCTCTGTCTCTCTCTCTCTCTCTCTCTCTCTCTCTCTCTCTCTCTCTCTCTCTCTCTCTCTCTCTCTCTCTCTCTCTCTCTCTCTCTCTCTCTCTCTCTCTCTCTCTCTCTCTCTCTCTCTCTCTCTCTCTCTCTCTCTCTCTCTCTCTCTCTCTCTCTCTCTCTCTTTCTCTCGGGATAGGCTTGGACGGTGCCCCTCATAGATGACTCTGTAGCGTGGAATTTAATTAGCCATCCCCTTGGTTCAACTTCGCCGGTGGCAGGATTCGAACTGCCACCCCCTCGACCTTCGCCGCAAGTAACGACGCCCTAACCCGCTCAAAAAATATACAAAATACTCCTCAAACTGTAGGTTTTTTTATGCACTACTCGGATAACGAGATTTCCATGAGGTTCAGTACAGGTGGCAGAACCCTAGGCCTTTCTCGCTAGCATGCTACTTGCTTTTCCTACTTTGTTTGAGTAGGAACGACTTCGGTTACGATCTTTTGTTTTTCAAGTTTCCAAATGTCAAATTGCTCTTGCGTCATATAATGATAAGCTGAATGATGAACTAATAGAAGTTAAATCTATACAAATGTTAGAGACATTGTTGAAATGTTCTCACGGAAATCTAGAATATTGTAACCGAAGTCGTTGCTACTCAAAGCAAGTAGCAAATTCAAGTAGCATACTGGCTTAGTGTACCACCACCTGAAGTGGTGGGATATCTATGTGACAATAGTGTTTACATGTTAACGGAATAATGTATGGAACGGCTGATGAAAATCAACATTGTCATGTATATATTTCACATGTGTTAACACGCTTGCCACATCAATCATACTGTTGATATGGTGCCAACTGTACTCAAGGCAGCAGGAACGATCAATATAACGATTATACTAAGTATACATTCCATAACTAAGGATAGATGACAAACAGCATGACCGCACAGTCGATCATCAAACAAAAATCATTATCAACTGATTAACTAATTGTTGTTGGTTATGTAACTAGTATTTCTTGAGTTAGATGTTTGTATCTCAAAATTGTTTGATTTGTATTTCTTGTCTAGAATTGCGTAAGTTGTTGACAGTCACTTGGCAGCCGATTCACATGACCTTTAATTCAGACTGTAGTCTATGAAATAACTCGTTCCAGCTTTGACCGGTGAATTTTGAAAAAGAATGGATCATTCAGACACAGCTGAAAAGTTCCTTATTCATATGTACAAGTTTATAGTTGTTCCAGTATTTATCGGTCAGAGGTGGAAAAACATTGTTCTGGTTTTACCACTTGTGTTACAGGAATACATAATGTGTAACATTGATCTTGCACTATCATATGACAACCACGTAACAATCCACGTACTACGTGATATTAAGGACAAATTGTATCATCGCTCAATTGCATTCAATCTAGAGTTGTTATGACATTGACAAGGACTGCAACCATTGTAGTATTTAGAAGTCAGTCCAATTGTACGCGTGATTGGCGTATTAGGGAGAGAAATACATTACTGGTTTCTGATTTCTAAATTGGGAACGACTGGCATTTGTTCATGAAGAGAAGACAATGGGGTCCGTTTGTTGGTAATGATTGCCATGTTCCAAAAAATCATTATTCAGTTTAGACAAATCTAACTTGTCCAATATTTGCATATTTTCTTAATTTGTATATTATATGCACCCATTTATTATTTATTTATCAATTTACTCGTTTATTTATTTATTATTTTCAATCGCCTTATTGAATGCAATGGTTAAAGGCGTGGGAAGAAAAGTTAGTCTCCTCAAATATTTGTATGAATATCTACTTCTCATTTGAGTTTTGTAAATGCTTGATATAAGGAATGAATTATATAGCGAAAAAGCATGAATTATATAGCGCTGTAGTATGATGACAGCTGATGATTTTATTGAAGAATAGAAAATCCAGTAAACTACATTTAACACAACAACAACAACAACAACTTTCTTCAGCTTAAGTATGGACGCCAAGATAACGGGGTTGGAAAAAATATACACGAGTTACTCTTTGTTTTGCGTAATGGCTGGCGATTCTTTTCAGCAGAATGGGAGATTCCGGGATATATCCTTTAATATCTCTGGAAGTGCACCTCATATCGCGGCCAGGAGGAGCAAGGCCTAATTGGCTTCCGAGCTTAGGGCGTAACAGGAATTGTGTCTGTGCTCTTGGGGAGAAGAGGAGGAGGAGGAAAAGGAGGAGGAGGAGGAGGAAGAGGAAGAGCAGGTGGAGGAGGAAGAGGAAGAGCAGGTGGAGGAGATAGAGGAGCAGGTAGAGGAGGCGGAGGAGGTGGAGTAGTAAGTGGAGGAGGTGAAGAAAGAGGAGAAGCAAAAAGAAAAGGAACATGAAGACAAGGATGAGGAAGGAGGGAAGAAGAGGAAGAGAAGGAAGTGAGAAAGAAGGAGATGGAGAAAAGGGGAAGGGGAGTGCAAAGGTAGAGAAGAGGGTAGATGAGGAAATGGAAGAGAAAGTAGATGAAAAGATAAAGGAGGTGAGAAGAAGGAAGACAAAGAGGAGATGGGATAACAACGAGAAAGAATAGGAATAGATCGAGGTAAGTGAAAAGAAGGAGTAGGAGGAGGAGAAGGAGATGGAGGAGGAGGAGGAGAAGGAAGATGAGGAGAAGGAAGAGGAGGAGGAGGAGGAGGTGGAGGAGAAGGAGGAGGAGTAGGAGGAGAAGGAGTAGGAGGAGGAGGAGGAGGCGTGGGAAGAGGAAGAGTAGGAGAACAACAACGGTATTTGGGCAATTTGCTGAGAGAGTTTGGTAATGGGATGTAGAGTCTGGGTGTGCGGGTCCAGGGGATGCTAAAGGCCAAGCTGAGCTCCTTACACGACAACCTCTACGTAGTTCTCCTCGTGAGTAGGATGTGGGTTGCTGGGGTCAAGGTCATTAGGCCTAGGTCAGGTCGTACAAGGTCATGGAGTACGTTCAGATGTGATTTCATATGCTATTATGACGTGATATGTGTGTATACAGTATATGTACGTGTGTGTAGGTATGTTTTTTGTGTGTGCACTTGTGTGTGTGTGTGTGTGTGTGTGTGTGTGTGTGTGTGTGTGTGATTCACCATAGTCTTGGATCACGTGTTGGACTCCTGATCGATAGTTATTTCCCTCCTGTAAGAGAGCTCAGAGCTCATATATGACCGGTCTATGAGTAATGCTGTGACCTTACACGCACACACACACACACACACACCCAACTCCCCGTTCACAAGGGTTGGAGTAACGACTCGCAGCGCAGCGATACTGAAATTATTCCAGCCCTGGGTAGGATTCGAACCCGGAACGCCGTAGTGGCAAGCCAGGAACCCTAACCACTGCTCCACGAGGTGTGTGTATATATATATATATATATATATATATATATATATATATATATATATATATGTGTGTGTGTGTGTGTGTGTGTGTGTGTGTGTGTGTGTGTGTGTGTGTGTGTGTGTGTGTGTGTGTGTGTGTGTGTGTGTATGTGTGTGTGTGATCTCAGATCACGTGCTGGACTCGTTTACCGACATTCTTTTATCTCCCGGAAGGAAAGAGCAACGACTTCGAGTATTAGCGAAATCTTTCACTCCGTGAGCTTGGCACGAAATCTGTATTGCGGCTTAGGAAGCCGTGTTTTTGCGTTTTTGTGCTCGTGTGTTTCATTTTCTTTCGTTCTTTGTGTTCGCCTCAATCTGTAGAACAATACTTTTGAATTCGTTCTTTGTTGTGTATGAAGTTGAAGAGTACTTTGCTAAGTTTGTGTGTGTGTGTGTGTGTGTGTGTGTGTGTGTGTGTGTGTGTGTGTGTGTGTGTGTGTGTGTGTGTGTGTCTATGTCTGTGTGTGTGTGTGTGTATTCACCTTCACCTTGGTCTTTGGATCACGTGCTGGACTCGTGATCGACAGCTATTTCCCTCCCGGAAGAGAGCTCAGAGCTCGTATGACCAATCTATGGGTAATGCTATGACCTTACACGCACGAGAGTGGGAGTGACGACTCGAATCGCAGCGATACTGAAATTATTTCAGCCCTGGGTAGGATTCGAACTCAGACCGCCGTAATGACAGTCAAGGACTCTATCAACCGCGCCACCGAGTCGTGTGTGTGTTTGTTTGTGTGTGTGTGTGTGTGTGTGTGTGTGTGTGTGTGTGTGTGTGTGTGTGTGTGTGTGTGTGTGTGTGTGTGTGTGTGTGTGTGTGTGTGTGTGTAAGCGTGTAAGCGTGTATGTATATGTGCATTCTTTGTGTGATGAGCGTGTCACTTGAACATGTTCTTACCGCAAACTGAAGAAAATATTTCACGAGATAAAAAAATTCTTCTAGTATAGCCAGAATAAAATACATGACGAGTGCCAGCATAGCAAATGACTCATCCACCAGATCACATGATCTCAGACCTCAACTGAATAAAATAGTAACCAGAGCGTAACCAGAATAAATCCTTAAAGAACGCCATTGCACCAGAAAGGTCTTGACGAAGGGTGACTGTATGGGAGGAGAGAAAGCGCTGGTAAGGTGTCTGTAGTTCGCTGGCACTGAGTACCAGGTAGATGGCGTTGTGTACCATATCAAGTTACACATTTGACAGCAAGGATAGGAGGCACAGCTGTTCACGGGGTGACGGAGGAAGGTTAGAAATACTTAATCTTTTAACGAGGTTGACCTAAAAATGCACCAACTCGACAACCAGCAGCAGATGAAGAAAAAGGTGAGGAGGCTACGCAAGGAGGCACTGAGTAGCTGCGGCCGAAGGCGTCACCTTTGCCTTATTATGCGCTTGGACTGTTCGGCAGATATCTAACAGTCGCTGCTGGGAATTGGAGAGGAGTGCGGGATTCGAACCCAGTATTAAGCAAGTGCGAGAGTATTACGGTTCAGGTGTATGATTGGCGTAATTGCAAATGAATACTATGATTAATTGATGCATAGGTCGCTCTTGTTTGAAAATGTATAAAAACAGAAATCATCAACATAGTTGGATGAGAGGTTCTTGTGGCAAGCGCATCTCTCTATTGTCATTGTTGTTGCTTCGCTATACGCACTGGTGGCGTCATCGGAAGCGTTCTGATCTCGCATTCACTCAGTTGTAGGTTCGAGTCCCGCACTCCTCTCCGATTTTCCTTGCCCTAACAGTCCAAACGCAACGAGTTAAGCCGCAGCTAAGCGTCTCCTGGCGTAGGCTTCTTACCTTCATCTTAGTTAAGTGGTAAACGCCTTCCGACCATACAACAGCTGCTCTATGATCACGGGTATAATCCATCGTACATTCTTAAAGAGAGTTGGTTGTGGTCGCTAAGTTGCAAGGCGGTGAATAATACTTTTATCGATAAGAAAGTCAGAAGTTTGAGACGTACAAATAAGATTTTTTTTTTTTTGAAGTAGCAAGAGCAGGGGAAGTGGGTTGCCACAGTTGAATAAAATCAACTGCCGCAAAATGGAATAATAAGGGAAAGCGTTTACACAAGTGAACGTGTTTGTATCTTTCCGTGATGTACTGCTTTAAGTAAATGACCATTTACATGGTCAAACGGTTTGTCAAACCCAGTTTGTCAAACAAGTGTTTGAAGTGATGTTTGACCGTGTGAATGGGGTATTTAGTTGTGAAACATGTTTGACAAACTTGTTTGACAGCTAAATGCCCCATTCACACGGTCGAACGTCACTTCAAACACTTGTTTGACAAACCGGGTTTGAACGTGTAAATGTCCCTTGAGCTAAAATCATTCAGCATTAGCCAGAACAAAATATTTGATGTGCGTCTTCACAGCGAATAGGAGACTACCAGGCATTTCCAATCCAAAAAGGCGAGACCCAACTTGCACAGTGAAAAGATTACGCACATTTCCAAAGCCACCATAATTTTATACCACCAACATTTACCCCCCCACCTCGCCCCCCCCCCAAACAAAAAGTCGAGATTTTCACGATCATCTTCCAAAACGCGTAAAAAGCTTTTTTATGGCCCAACGCGAATTCGTCCTGGATGGCACTCAAAGAGACCCGAAGACCCATTTCGCGAAGATGCAAATTCTACGACGAAAAGTCGCGGTTGCAATCGAGTGATATCAAATAGATTAGTATTTCTGAGTGCGTGTGCCTGCGTTTAAGAATACATACGTGTGTGCGTACGTGTATGGGTGTGTATTGTGTTTGCGTGTATGTATGTATTGTGCATTGTGTGTGCGTGTATTGTGTGTGTATGTGTCTGTATTGTGCATGCGTGTATTGTATATGTATATATATGTATATATATATATATATATATGTATATACATATATATACATATACAATATATATATTATATATATATATATATATAATTGTGTGTGTATGTGTGTGTGTATGTATACTTCCGCGTATGTGCTTGTGAATTGTTATGCGTTCATCGTGATATCAATGACAATAAAGTAAGAAACAGAAATAAAATAAAATAAAATAGAATAGATAAAAAAATCGAGACCACGAAACAGAGACTGCTTGAGGCGGTGGGCGAATACTTCATCAAATACAAATAAATTCCCAAATGGAGTCTGTTTGAGACTTTTTATCGGACATGGTAGCGACTCTTTCTACTTCATGTAGATGGCGTTTTAAGATATTTCGGAAATAACCTCCTTTCGCGCACGCACACGCACGCACGCACGCACGCACATAAGTGAACTCATGCGCACACACGCATGTAAGCACTTATACACACACGCATAAATAGGTACGCACACACACACATAAACACAAACGTAAACTCAAACACACACACACACACACACACACACACACACACACACACACACACACACACACACACACACACACACACACACACACACAGAGAGAGAGAGAGAGAGAGAGAGAGAGAGAGAGAGAGAGAGAGAGAGAGAGAGAGAGAGAGAGAGAGAGAGAGAGAGAGAGAGAGAGAGAGAGGAGAGAGAGAGAGAGAGAGAGAGAGGAGAGAGAGAGAGAGAGAGAGAGAGAGAGAGAGAGAGAGAGAGAGAGAGAGGACCAATGTGTTGGGTGAAATGTATGGAACATGTAGAATTAATGAATTCGTCCATGTTCCTTGACAAACGTCGTATTTCATTTTACTTACCACAACATGAGTCTATTCTTTTACGTGATAGGATACAAGCTATCTCGAATTGATATAAAGAGGTTGTGTGTTTGTGTCTGTGATGTGTGAGTGTGCGCGCGTTCGTGCGCGCGTGAGTGTGTGTGTGTGTGTCTATATCTGGTGTGCCTGTGTCCGGTGTGTGCGTGCGCGTGTGTGTGTGTGTGTGTGTGTGTGTGTGTGTGTGTTTGTGTGTGTGTGTGTGTGTGTGTGTGTGTGTGTGTTTGTGTGTGCGTGGGTGCGTGTTTGTGTGTGTGTGTTTGTAGATATATCTTGTACATTCCTAGGGCCTGAAAACAAAATTCACATGGCTACTCTACCCAGAACGAAATACGTGTAATAACCATCATCTTTGAGATGGGATAAAAAAATAAAATAAAAAAAATGGAAAAAATACTCCATCAGTCAGGTCGAAGACGCCGCAGAAGACGGAGCCACGGCGAGCCACGGCGAGCCACGAAGGTGTCGGAGGCCGGCGGTGCGGCGTGGCTGGCCGGTCGGCGGGCCGGCGGGCGACGACGAGCCGGCGGGATTTCGAAGCCGGTGGTCGGGACCTCCAGGAACCGGGAGGGATCAGGCGACAGGGCTTGCCGGGCCCAAAGAGCGTCTTTCGGATATGCAAGGCTCCCCCAGGCCTGGCTTTCCCACATAAACATTCTTATTCCTCCTCTTCCTCCTCCTTCCTCCTCTTCCTTCTCTTCCTCCTCTTCCTCCTCTTCCTCCCACCCCTCCCATTCCTCCTCCTCATCTTCCTAATCTTCCTTCTCTTCCTCCTCTTCCTCCCACTCCCCTTCCCATTCCTCTTCCTCTTCCTCCCACTCACCCTCCCATTCCTCCTCTTCCTCCTCTTCCTCCTCTTCCTTCTCTTCCTTCTCTTCCTCCTCTTCCTCCCACTCCCCCTCCCATTCCTCTTCCTCATCTTCCTCTTTCTTCTCTTCCTCCTCTTCCTCCAACTCCCCCTCCCATTCCTCTTCCACATTTTCCTCATCTTCATTCTCTTCCTCCTCTTCCTCCCACTCCCCCTCCCATTCCTCCTCTTCCTCATCTTCCACCTCTTTCTCGTCTTCCTCCTCTTCCTCCCACTCCCCCTCCCATTTCTCCACTTTCTCCTTCCTCCTTCACTCTTCTTCTTCTCTTCCTCCTCTCCTCCCGTTCCTCCTTCATTTCCTCCTTCCACCCCCCTTCCTTTTCATCTATTCTTCTCCTTACCTCCTTCCTTCCTCTTCCTACTCTCCCTCCTTTCCTCCCTCCCCTTCTTCCTCTCCTTCCTCCATCTCCTTCCTCCATATCCACGCTCTCCTCTCTTCTCCTCCTTACTCTTCTCTCTTCCTCAACCTCCTTTTCCCCTCCTCCACCTTCTTCGCTTCCCTTCGCTTTAAATCCTCCTATGCTTCCTTCCCTTTCTGTCCCTTTCCTTAGTCCCTCTTCCTTTCCCTCCTTTGTATCTTGTCTTCCTCCTCTCCTGTTGGTCTTTATCGTCCTTCATCCCTTCTCCTCTTTTTCTTTCACGTATTATCGTAGTCGGCATCACAATATTTTCGGTCGTTTTATCTTTATCGCTTCTTTCTGTCTTTCCTCTTCTTCTTTCTTCTTTCTTTCTTCTTTCTTCTTTCTTCTTTCTTCTTCTTCTTCTTCTTCTTCTTCTTCTTCTTCTTCTTCTTCTTCTTCTTCTTCTTCTTCTTCTTCTTCTTCTTCTTCTTCTTCTTCTTCTTCTTCTTCTTCTTCTTCTTCTTCTTCTTCTTCTTCTTCTTCTTCTTCTTCTTTTCTTTTTCTTCTTCTTCTTCTTCTTCTTCTTCTTCTTCTTCTTCTTCTTCTTCTTCTTCTTCTTCTTCTTCTTCTTCTTCTTCTTCTTCTTCTTCTTCTTCTTCTTCTTCTTCTTCTTCTTCTTCTTCTTCTTCTTCTTCATTTAATCCATTTTGTTTTCGAAATCCCAGATTTTGTTTTAAACACCTTCCTATTCATAGTTTGCTACAGTCATCAGCATCGTTAACGTAGTCGTCGTCGTCGTCATCAGCATCGTCGTCTTAGTCTTCGTCGATTTCATCGTCCTCTTCGTCGTCGTCGTTGTCTTCATTGTCGTCTTTGTCATGGTTGTTGATTTTGTCGTCGACTCCACTGGCGTCTTCGTCGTCGTCTTCATTGTCGTCGTCGTCGTCGTTTTCATTGTCGTCTTCGTCGTCGTCTCCATCTTCGTCTTCGTCGTCGTTTACATCTTCGTCGTCTCCATTTTTGTCGTCTTCATCGACGTCTTCATCGTTGACGTTGTCTTTATCATCGTTTTCGTCGTCTTCATCGTCGTCTTAGTCCTCGTCGTCTTAATCGTCGTCTTAGTCCTCGTCGTTTGCATGGTTATCCTCTACTATCATCTTAGGTCATGTTTTTGTCGTCGTCGACATCTTGGTTTTTGCCATCACCGTTGTGACGTTCTTGTACACGGTCTTATTGTCTTACACATTTTGCGGAGAAAATTTATAAGATATGATACCCAGGTGGTAGTTGTTTGAGAATTAGAAAAGGAAGGGAAAGAAAGAGAGAGAGAGAGAGAGAGAGAGAGAGAGAGAGAGAGAGAGAGAGAGAGAGAGAGAGAGAGTTAGAGAGAGAGAAAGCAGGGAAAAGGATAAGAAGGTTGGGTGTGGGAGAGGAGAAACTATGTAAGTGATCGAAGATAGAAAACGGAGAGCTACTGGAAGAAAATGGAAGCCTTTGAAGAAAATGGAGAGGTATAGCCTATCGGGAGTCAAGAAAGAGGGAGGAGTGAGGGGAAATGGAAAATGCGTAGGGGGAAAGACAGAAAGACAGTATGTAAACGAAAAGGGGAATGAGAAAGGGGAATACTGTTAGAGCCAAACAAGAAAGAAACGAGTAGGTAGGAGAAAGAACGAGAAAGTGGATGAGAGTAGATGCGAGAGGAATTGGATAGGAGTGAGAAAGAGGGAGAGAAAGAGAGAGGGGAAAGAGAGTATGATAATAGACAAGAGAGCTTTCGTGGACATTTGCAAAGACGAAGATAAGAGGAGAGAAAATGTTATGTGGAGTAAGGAAATTGCAAAATAGTTCTTTAATTACTCCGTGTTTGACCTCCGACCCGAACAATGTGGCGGGCTTGAGGGATGACCCTACTTCTACAAGGTTCTAAGATGGGGAGCTGATGAATGGGTTTTATACGTATGATGCGTGTGTGTGTTTTCATTCGGCCACCCTCTTGTAAGGGGGATAGGGTTTCATATATATATATATATATATATATATATATATATATATATATATATATATATATACATGTGTGTATATATATATATGTGTGTATATATATATATGTGTGTATATATATATGTATATATATATGTATATATATATGTATATATATATATGTATATATATATAAATGTATATATATATACATGTATATATATATACATGTATATATATAAACATATATATACATATATATATACTGTACATATATATATACATATATTCAACATGAAGCCTCTGTGTTGGATAAGAAGAAATGAAAAAAATTATATCCATATATTTCGATCTCGGACTGTGATCCTCTTCAGTGGAATACGTCCGTGATCAAAATATATGGATATCATTTATTTCATTTCTTCTTATCCAACACAGTGGGTTCTTGTTGAATTTTACGAATGTGTTACGACATTACTTTGTAATATATATATATATATATATATATATATATATATATGTGTGTGTGTGTGTGTATGTGTGTGTGTATGAATGTATTTGTGTGTGTGTGTGCGTGTATATGTCTTTTGCAATCTACAAATGCATTTTTCTTTGTAAATATTATACAAAAGATATTAAGAAAGTAGGTACTGTGTATATGATACATGAATGCCACATCAATAAACTCTACTCTGACCATCTGTGGTCCCCTTTCACTATTTTGTCGTATACAAGTGCCGTCTTCTTTTCGTCCTTTTACTTTTTCACTTTCCTTCCACATCTGTATTTGTTACGTGTAATAAGTGACTCGCTATTTTCTTCTGTAGGCTCCATGCCTCAGATCATCTGACTTAGTCAGGTTCCACTTAGTATATGTAAAATAGAGGATATATAAACGCTTGATACTTTTCCTTTATTTTCTTCACGAATTCTTCTACAACATGACTGCCTTTCTTATATCAGGGGACTCCCATCAGGAGTCCTCAATTTGGGTACTAGGTCAGTTCTGCAGTGACGTCATGATTTCTTTAGTCCAATGATCTTTGATGTTAGATATAAGAACCTCCCTTAAGAGCGTGATCTTACAATCGTGAGCCAATTGAATTTTCTCCAATCAGAACAACTATCACAACCCCGCATGCAATACTGATTACTCAAGCAATCTCGAAATCATTGTATACACTGATTTAGTTTACATATTGTTACATCAGCATGAAAATGAACATTATGCATCAATAAAATCGGGTCCCCGGCGACTGTTTGTAAACATTAGACGGGGAGCGAGCTTGTGCAACTCCTTTGCCTTCTCACCTTCAGACACTATGTAAATACACAAACTATAAAAATGTAACGCTCGTCATCTACCTATCTACACACTTGTCTACCTGCCTCTTACACCTGTGCTTGCATAATAAAACAAAAACATCGAGTAGTTAAGTCCTGAATATGTTTGGAAATTAATCCAGTGATAGTATGAAACATTAAGAGATAGTATTGAAGCCGATTGGCTTCCAGAAGAAAGTGTTCACAGTGACAATTGATAATGAATGAATTAGTTATAAAATAAACTTTGAATGAGTCTTCCCTCAAGTAAATAAAAACAGTTTCTTTTTAACATAATAAAATCATGAAAGATGCTAACGAACTGGTTGAAAAATAACTGACCGAAAAAAACACTAGAGAACATGAACAAAGTTCGCTGTTGACGTTGAACAGTTTATCGTGTAAAGTAAGTGAACAGTTGATGTAACGTAATTGAACAGTTGATGTAACGGAAATGAACAGTTGATGTAACGGTAGTAAACAGTTTGTGTGGCGGAAGTGAACAGTTGATGTAACGGAAGTGAAAAGTTTGTGACGGAAGTGAACAGTTGATGTAACGGAAGTGAAAATTTGGTGTGACGGAAGTGAAAAGTTGACGTAACGGAAGTGAACAGTTTACGTAACGGAAGTGAAATTTTGATGCAATGGAAGTGCGCAGTTGATGTAACGTAAGTGAACAGTTGATGTAACGGAAGTGAAAAGTTGGTGTATCGGAAGTGAACACTTGATGTGACGGAAGTGAACAGTGAATCTTATGTGGGAAGTGGACAAGAAGACGGAAGCGAACTGTGAAGTGCGGAATAGAGGGTAAAGATGAACGACTGAAATATCTTGGGTCAATTAATTGACAAAAACTATGGAAGTGAAGTGGTCAAAGTGACTGGGACGAAGTGAGCAATGAGACGGAAGTTAAGTGGAGAATGTGACAGAAGTAAGATAAACACGAAGACAAAACTAAAGTGGACGGAAGTGGACGGTGTGACGGAAGTGAAATGGACGGTGTGGTGGAAGTGAAGTGGACACAGTGACAGAAATGAACTGGACACAGCGACAGAAATGAAGTGACCACGGTGACGGAAATGAAGTGGACACGGTGACGAAAGTGAAAGGGAAACAGTGAAGAGAGTGAAGTGGAGGGTGCAACTGAATTGGTCAATGTACTTAGTGACCTGGCAGCAGAAGATGACACTCAAGTGAACAAAGAAACAACAAAAAGTGAAGAGTGAATAAAAGAATAGATAACATAGTAACATCACAAGGCACGTAGCTGCGGCCGAAGCCGTAACTTTTGCCCTATGCACTTGAACTGTTGGGGGCAGGTAACAGACAGCCATAGCTGAGAATAGGAAAGAATTGCGGGATTCGAACACACAAATAAGCAAATGTGAGACCAGCACGTAAGCCACCAGCTCACTATTATGATGACATTAAACATTGATTCGTATATTGTAGTGTGAACAGTGGTCAAGACTTAAGAAGTAATTTTGGAGATAAATGTAGACATTTTTGAAGATCAAAGAATTGAACATAAAGTACGTGACAAAAGTAAATTAAGTGATATGAAGAGAAGAAGTCAAAGAAAAAGAGACGAAGTGAAAAGTTTGTGTAATAACTTAATGGGAGAACGTTAAGTACTATCTGGTGTACGAAAGAGCGAGAAGAAGAATCGAAGAAAACGGAATGACGGAATAGAAAACGCGTTGGGAGATTAGAGGAGTTTAAAGAAAATGTAGTTGAGAAAATTTTAGAACATTAGGACGATTTGTAAGATGATGACCCCATGAGAGTAGAAGTTTTTATTTAAATTTTTGTTTATCTATTTATTTGTTTTATTATTAGTTTATTTGTTTATTCATATATTTATTAAGTCTTTATTAAATGCACGTAAGTGTACAACTATATGGCTGAACATAAGACGGACCTTGTATGTACAGTGTCTGTAAGAAATTAAAGGACAATTTATTCTGTATTTGAGATGGCATTGTGTTTGCATAGAATTGAATATGTGTGTGTGTGTGTGTGTGTGTGTGTGTGTGTGTGTGTGTGTGTGTGTGTGTGTGTGTGTGTGTGTGTGATTCACCATGGTCTTGGATCACGTGTTGGACTCGTGATCGACAGCTATTTCCCTCCCGAAAAAGAACTCAGAGCTCATATATGACCGATCTATGGGTAATGTTGTGACCTTACACGCACACACACACCCAACTCCCCGCCTACGAGAGTTGGAGTAACGACTCGCATCGCAATGATACTCAAATGATTTCAGTCCAAGGCGAGATTCAAACCTAGACCGCCGTAGTGACGGCAGGGAACTCTAACCACTGCGCCATCGAGTCGTGTGTGTGTGTGTGTGTGTGTGTGTGTGTGTGTGTGTGTGTGTGTGTGTGTGTGTGTGTGTGTGTGTGTGTGTGTGTGTGTGTGTGTGTGTGTATGTGTGTGTGTGTGTATGTTTGTGTGTGTGTGTGTGTGTGTGTGTGTGTGTGTGTGTGTGTGTATGTTTGTGTGTGTGTGTGTGTGTGTGTTTGTAAAGTAAGAAAGAACACCTTTAATAGAGTTGCCTCGTGAAAGACAATCAGAATGCAGTGAGCGCGTTAAGGAATGTTTCAGAAATTGAAGGAGGAGGTGGAGGAGGAGGTGGAGGAGGAGGAGGAGGAGGAGGAGAAGGGAGGAGAGGGGGGAGGAGAAGAGATGGGAAGAAATGAATAATTCTTACGTAATTGTTAAAGAAGTCCGTTTACCAGAGTCTCTGGAAAACGTCTGTTGTGGTCTGAGGAACACTCCAGATAACAAGAAATAAAAAAGGTATGGAGAGTGAGTGAGTTAGGGCGTTATTAAGGGAGAGAGAGAGAGAGAGAGAGAGAGAGAGAGAGAGAGAGAGAGAGAGAGAGAGAGAGAGAGAGAGAGAGAGAGAGAGAGAGAGAATTTTGAGAGCTATGGACCTAGAGTTACATACAGAGCCATAGATTTAGAGAGAAAAGAGAGTAAGAAAGAAGAGGGCAGAGAACAGAGGATAACAAGGGAGGAGAGATAGAGAGAAAGAAAGAGAGAGAGAGAAAGAGAGAGAGAGAGAGGGGGGAAAGAGAGAGCGAGAGAAATAGAAAAGGGGACAAGGGAAAATGAATGAAACCAAAGAGAAAATAAAGTGAGAAATTGAGAGAATATGAAGGTGAGAGAGAGAGAGATAGAGAGAGAGAGAGAGGGAAATAGAGAAGGGATCAAGAAAGACGACCCAAACCAACAAGGAGATAAAGAATGGTAAACGGAGAGAAAAACTAAACGAGAGAAAAGGAGAGAATGAAAACAATGCAAACGCAGACCACAAACTTCTCAAGCGGAAGCTTAACCACTATTGCTCGGGAGAGACACTCGAGCCGGGAAGGGACCCGAAAGGAAACTATTGCTCGGGAGAGACACTCGAGCCGGGAAGGGACCCGAAAGGAAACTATTGCTCGGGAGAGACACTCGAGCCGGAAAGGGACCCGAAAGGAAACTATTGCTCGGGAGAGACACTCGAGCAGGGAAGGGACCCGAAAGGAAACTATTACTCGGGAGAGACACTCGAGCCGGGAAGGGACCCGAAAGGAAACTATTTCTCGGGAGAGACACTCGAGCCGGGAAGGGACCCGAAAGGAATCTATTGCTCGTGAGAGACACTCGAGCAGGGAAGGGACCCGAAAGGAAAGAAGTCTAATGGTAAGCAAACAAGGCCGACCGAAAAGAGTCGATGAGGTTGAGATTGATGGTTTGAACGAGTTGGCCTGTAAGAGATGTTGAAGGAGAAGTTGAGGAGAGGATCGATAGATGGCTCTGGAGAGTTTGCACCCACGCAATCAGCTGGTCCGAGCGAGAGAATTGAGCGGGAATTTGGTGACCTCAAGTAAAAAGGCGGTTTCATCAGGGGATTTGTGTGTGTGTGTGTGTGTGTGTGTGTGTGTGTGTGTGTGTGTGTGTGTGTGTGTGTGTGTGTGTGTGTGTGTGTGTGTGTGTGTGTGTGTGTGTGTGTGTGTGTGTGTGTGTGTGTGTGTGTGTGTGTGTGTGTGTGTGTGTGTGTGTGTGTGTGTGTGTACTGATACTATCTTGTGCAAGTTTACTTTATTAATTTTCATAACTTTGACATAAGATTAAAAAAAAAATGACGACCTTGAGCTAAAGCACGGTTTACGCGAACTCTCTCTCTCTCTCTCTCTCTCTCTCTCTCTCTCTCTCTCTCTCTCTCTCTCTCTCTCTCTCTCTCTCTCTCTCTCTCTCTCTCTCTCTCCCTCCCTCTTCCTCCCTCTCCCTCTTCCTCTCCTTCTCTCTTCTTCTCTCTCCCTCCCTCCCTCCCCCTCCCCACACACACAAACGTGTTATAATTCCACCCTCAAGGGACCACTTAGTAAACACGAAGTAGTTCTAAATTTCCCTTGGCATCGCTCTGTTTCAACATTTACATATTTGTATCCTCGCGAGGTCACAAATTTTCGGGAGGGCCTTTTACCACACGCCGGGAGTGGGAGGCAAAACGAACACATTAGAGAGGGAGTAGAAGGGAGTAGGAGGGAGTAAAGTACAGAAAAATACCCACGAAAATAATCAACGTCCGGTGGGCTCCTTTTATGGGCAAGAAATCAAGAGAAAGGAAGGCAGCTATTGAGGAGAAAGAAGGACTGTATGGAGAGAGAGAGAGAGAGAGAGAGAGAGAGAGAGAGAGAGAGAGAGAGAGAGAGAGAGAGAGAGAG
Organism: Oratosquilla oratoria; assembly: GCF_046742065.1. Classification (NCBI taxonomy): domain Eukaryota; kingdom Metazoa; phylum Arthropoda; class Malacostraca; order Stomatopoda; family Squillidae; genus Oratosquilla; species Oratosquilla oratoria. Next base: position 46,135,755 of record NC_134783.1, on the reverse strand, counting down.
AGAGAGAGAGAGAGGCAAAATGGCTGTGTGTGTGTGTGTGTGTGTGTGTGTGTGTGTGTGTGTGTGTGTGTGTGTGTGTGTGTGTGTGTGTGTGTGTGTGTGTGTGTGTGTGTGTGAGAGAGAGAGAGAGAGAGAGAGAGAGAGAGAGGGAGGGAGAGAGTGACAGTGTGTGTGAGAGAGAGAATGAGAGAGAGAAATAAAAACGGATTAATACAGACACAGGCAAATAGATGTATACAGACAGACAAACCAGACAGATAAACAGATAGACAGACCTACAGAAAGGCAGATAAACAGACAGACAGACCTACAGAAAAGCAGACAGACAGACAGACCCAGACAGACAGACAGACAGACAGACAGACAGACAGACAGACAGACAGACAGACAGACAGACACAGACCCTGGAAGATATTTTATCCTCGCGGGAAAAGAGCACACCCACAAGACTGAGGAACTTATCTTTAATGCTTCCCCTGAGAGAAAGAAGAGGAGGAGGAGGAGGAGGAGGAGGAGGAGGAGGAGGAGGAGGAGGAGGAGGAGAGAGGGAAGGAGAGGGAAGGGAATGAAGGAGAAAAGTAGAGAAAGGTGGAGAAAGGGAGAAGAAGGAGAGGGAAGGGAATGAAGGAGAAAAATGGAGAAAGGGAGAGGAAAGAAAGTGAATGAGGGACAAAGGAGGTGGAAGGGAGGGGAAGGGAATGAGGAAGAGAGATGGAGAGGAGGGAGGGGAAGGGAATGAGGTGGAGAGGAAGAAGGAAGGGAGGGAGGGAAATGAGGGAGAAAGGTGAAGGGAGGTGGAGAGGAGGAAGAAGGGGAAGAAAGGGAATGAGGGAGAAAGGTGGAGAGAGGAGAGGGAGGGAGGAAAGGGAAATGAATGAGGGAGGAAGGTGAAGAGAGGGAAGGAAGGGAGGAAAGGGAAGGGAATGAGGGAGAGAGGTGGAGAGGAGGAAGGAAGGGAAGGAAGGAAATGAGGGAGAAAGATGGAGAGAGGAAAGAGAGGGAGAAGAGGGAAGGGAAGAGGGAGGAGGGTAGAGAGAGAGAAGAGAGAGAGGAAAGAGGGAGAAAGGTGAAGAGAGATGGAGAGGAGGAAAGGGAAGGGAATGAGGGAGAAAGGTGGAGAGAGGGAAGGGAGAGAGGAAAGGGAATAGAATGAGGGAGAGATATGGAGAGAAGGAAAGGAAAGGAAGTGGGATAAAGTTGGAGAAAGATGGGAAGAAAGGAAGAGAGGGAAGGGAAGGAAAGCTGAAGGGAGGAAGGGAAGATAAGGGCAGGGAAGGGAATGAGGGAGAAAGGTGGAGAAGAGGGAGGAAGGTGGAGAAAGGAGGGCGAGACAGTGTCATTCCCGGTCCTGAATAGAATCACCTGACGTTAGCCAAAATAAAGCCATTAAAGTGCCTCATCGTAGCGAAGACTGATACGATGATACAACTGTGACAAATACGAGAATGAAGGAGGAAGGGCGGGGCTACGGAAGTCAGGATAGGTATCTTCCGAGTACATAAGGCAAAGGTGACAGTCTCGGCTTTCAACAAAGCGTGTCCAGATGTATTATTTGATGTTCGCCAAAAATTTAAGAAAATGTTGGTCTGGTTGTGGGTTTAATCAGGACAAATACAGAAACAATTAATTCTGATGATGAGGCAATTTTACAAAACGCGGTAAAGAGACTAAGAAAATAAGAAACAGATTTGTATAGGACAAAGTGAGGGCGGAAACGAGGTGTTTAGATTGGAGGTAGAGAAATATATATAGTTAGATTAGAGAGAGAGAGAGAGAGAGAGAGAGAGAGAGAGAGAGAGAGAGAGAGAGAGAGAGAGAGAGAGGAGTGAGTGAGGGAAAGAGACAGGGAGTGAGGGAGGGGGAGACAGAGAGAGGAGAGTGCAACAATAAGAGCTAGTGTATATATATATATAGATATATATATATATATATATATATATATATATATATATATAAACAGAAATGTAGTAGCACATTTGTAAATGACGCACAGGAAACCCACAGTCGGAGAAAATAAACTTCGAATAAAGAAGATTCCTATATTTCGGCTATCAACTGCAGCCCTCTTCAGGAAAGTACACAAGACAGAGGACAGTGTTTCCGTAGCTTATTAGTCCCCTTTGTCCTCTGTCTTATGTACTTTACTGAAGAGGGCTACAGTTGATAGCCGAAATATAGGCTGTCATATATATATATATATATATATATATATATATATATATATATATATATATATATATATATATATATATACATATATATATATATACATATATATACATATATATATATATATATATATATAAGAGGAGATATAAATGCATAGAAGGGGGAATGAAATATCAAGAAAGATAGAGAAAGAGGAAGAGAGAAAATAGAAATATGATGCAAAGAAAATCATGGCATAATACGAATGAGATTACAGCGGAAGTGTGAGGAGAGGATAAGATCGAGAGGTGAGGAGATTGAGGAGGAAGTGTTGGAGAGAATGATGGTGGACGATAGATGGAGAAGAGAGATTGGAGGAGATGAGGAGAGCTCAGAGGGCAAAGAAGGAAAGCAAATGAAGATTGGGTCACATTTGCAGAAGTGGAGACGTTGCTGCGAAAAAACAGAAAAATAAGAAAATAAAGATAGAATAAATATATTGAAGAAGAAGAAAAAGAAAAAAGAAGAAAAAGGTAAATTGGAAACCGAAGAAGATGAAAAGAAGTCTAAGAAGTGATAAGAAGGGGAAGGAAAAAGAAGAGGAGGGTGCATTAATGAAATAAGAACGAAGGAATGGAAAGGAAGATTAAGAAAAGAGGAGAGGATTTAGGAGAAAAGGCTCAGAGCCGGGAGGGCAAGTATATCAACTGGATTGAGGAGGAGGAGGAGAAGGAAGAGGGAGGAGGAGAAGGAGGAGGAAGAGGGAGGAGGAGGAAGAGGGAGAAGGAGGAGGAGGAAGAAGAGGGTGGAGGAGGAGGAGGAGGAAGAGGGAGGAGGAGAGGAGGAAGAGAGAGGAGGAGGAGGAAGACTGAGAGGGAGGAGGAAGAAGAAGAGGATGGAGGAGGAGGAGCATTAAGGAAGATGGACGAGGGAAGAATGGTGGAGAAATGGAAAAGGAAGAGGAGGAGAAGGAGAAAGATGGAGTAGGAGGAGACTGGAGTGGGAAAATGAGGAAAATGGAGGAGGATGGAGGAGGGAGAGGTGGTGGGGAGATGGAGATGGAAGAGAAAGAGGGAGAGAAAGGGAAAAGGAGGCGGAGGTGGAAGCGGAGGAGGGAGATGAGGCGATGAGGGAGGGAAGAAGGTGTGGGGTGGGGGAAGAGGCAAAGAATATTGTGTGACTCGAGTCCGTAGGGGTGTCACTAAAATTCCCAAAAATATCGATTAAAGACAATTTTCACAGTAAGCACCCCATACGGAGGGACCCGGTTGGGGTTTATACCTTTAAGAATATGACCCCCCCCAAAAAAAAAAATAATAATAATAATAAAATCATCTATTAAGTCATGACACAATAGTGTTTGGTTATGAAGAACAGAAAGTACGAGGTACAACGCAAACCCTTTGAACTTAAGTGAGTTTGTATTATCTCAGTTTGATAAAACCGTTTTCCGACATCGACTGTGTCGAACTTAGTATTTGAAGGGTTAGGGCAAGAACGACCCTATTAGATGCAACAGAAGCTTAGGCTACCTAGATAAAACAACTTGGCAACAACAACTAGAATAATCACACAAGTCGATCTTGGCCAGGAAAGGTTAACGCTTTGTCGTCCGCTAGATCGCCTGGATGCAGATGGATGATGCATCCAAGTCAAGTCAGGTGTTTAGAGGGTAAGAAGACATCTTCCTTGGCTGTCTTGGACCCTTCAAGAGTCCCTTAAGCTTTCCAGAACATCACTCTGCACATAGGACCTGTCTAGATTCCGAATCCGTTAATTGGAGTCTAAAGAGGATGTGCCCAGGCACTTGGTCGGCTCAAACAGAGGGCCAGCAGACAGCCACCCGAGGGGGATCACGCCAGGAGGCGCTTAGCAGTGACTTTAGCCGTTCAACTTTACTCGGTGTTGAGCGTCCTTGGCAATGGGCAGACGCTCGTAACCGATGGGGATCGAACGAAGGCTCCCTTGTTGGTCACGGGGCTGGGTGAATGTCGAACGTGCCACAGCGGAACAGCGCTGGGTATGATAGTAATGAATGTAAAAGGAAAATATGTTGTATGAGTTTGGGTAATCGCCTTCATCAGTGGAATAATATGTTGTTCTGGATGGGGATAGCTATCGTGCTTTGGCTCTAGTTTCTCTCTCTCTCTCTCTCTCTCTCTCTCTCTCTCTCTCTCTCTCTCTCTCTCTCTCTCTCTCTCTCTCTCTCTCTCTCTCTCACTCACTCACTCACTCACTCACTCTGTCTTCCTCCCTCTTTCCTCACCCCCTCACTCCACCTCTGGTCAAAAGGGGTGAACCCTCTGTGACAGACCCGAAGAGTTTCTGCTCTGCCGAAGAACAGACAAGGTCCGAAGATGGTTGACCGCAGCGGCTCTCAACAACCCATTTACATCTTGGCCCCCTGACTTCACATCTTCTTGTTTACTATCATCCTTGTGGTCACTTCGCCGCCGAAGAAAGAAATCTTACGACATCCACGAACTGCCGGACCCTTCCTGGGAAGTCTTGGACCCTCCAAGAGTCCCTTTGGCTCCTGGTTGAGAGCCTCTGGCGAATTTGAAACCTCCATCAGTGTTTTCTTTCCACAGACGAATCGAATCGTCTGGTGCTTGTAGTGATAAGAAGTAGAGTTTGCCAAGGCAGTGGATAGATTAATTCCTTTGCTGCAAGGAGACGGGGGGGGGGGTAAGTTCCACGAAGAAGAACGAAGTAGCCGCCTGTACTGAAGAGATTAAGCTCCGATGTATCACGTCCTCAGAGATGAATAAAATCGTTTGGTACCTTATGCAACAAACGCTGTTCAAGACCCCATTCGGATCAAGAGCCAAAGTTGTATATTCGTAGGTCTGCTGCCGAGGGTAGAAAAAGCTTAAAGGTGATGTTGGCTCGAGATGAAGGTATGGAATAAAGGGAGAAAGGGGGAGAGTGTATTGCTGTGTACTGGGTAGGGGAGGGTGAGGAGGGTTGAGAGGAGAGGGTGATGTGGGGGAGGAGGTGGGGAGGATGAGGTGAAGGGAAGGATGAGGGAACTGGGAAAGGAAGGGAAGGGGGGAGGGAAAGAGGAGTAGAAAGGGACGGGAAAGGTGTGGGGGAGGGTGTACCGTGGTTAGTGTGAGAAACGGGAAATTAAATCAATTAAGAGAGCGAGGGAAGTTGTCCGGGAAGGAATGGAAGGCGTGGGGGGGGGGGGCGAAGATGGTAGTGGCGGAAGTGGTGGTGGTAGTGGTAGTAGTAGTGGATGTGGTAGTGGTGGCTGTGGTAGTAGTGGATGTGGTAGTAGTGGAGGAAAGTTTTGAATGTATGCGAAAGGGTGAAAATGTTTGTGTACGGAAGAGAGGGTGAGAGTTTGTGTAAGGGAGTGTGGGTGAGGATGGGCGTGAGATAGAGAACGTATTTGAGGGAGTGAGGGAGTGATTGAGAGTGGGAGTGTGTAGAGGGGGGATAAGGGAGGAAAGGAGGAGGGAGGGGGGCAGAACAGGGTGATCCGTTGATGGAGTCTGGGCGGGGGATTATGGAGGACTGTGTGGAGGGCGGTGGAGAGGAATTGTGGAGTATGAGTTAAGTGGAGGGAACGTGGAAGATGGATTATAAGGAGGTGAGTACAGAGGTGGAGAAGAAGGAAGAGCACCAGGAGTGAGAGGATGGAGAATAGCAAGTGGAAGAACGAAGAGGAGGAAAGGAGAGAAGAGGAAATGGGAGGAGGAAGAGGAAAGGGATAGAGGAAGAGGAAGGGGTGGAGGAAGAGGAAGGAGAAGAGGAAGAGGAAGAGGAAAGCAGAGGAGGAAGAGGAATGGGGAAGATGAAGAGGAATGAGGAAGAGGAAGAGGAATGGGGAGGAGGAAGAGGAATGGGGAGGAGGAAGAGGAATGGGGAGGAGGAAGAGGAATGGGAAGGAGGAAGAGGAATGGGGAGAAGGAAGAGGAATGGGGAGGAGGAAGAGGAATGGGGAGGAGGAAGAGGAATGGGGAGGAGGAAGAGGAATGGGGGAGGAGGAAGAGGAATGGGGAGGAGGAAGAGGAAAGGGGAGGAGGAAGAGGAATGGGGAGGAGGAAGAGGAATGGGGAGGAGGAAGAGGAATGGGGAGGAGGAAGAGGAATGGGGAGGAGGAAGAGGAATGGGGAGGAGGAAGAGGAATGGGGAGGAGGAAGAGGAAGGAGAGGAGGAAGAGGAAGGAGAGGAGGAAGAGGAAAGCAGAGGAGGAAGAGGAATGGGGAAGAGGAAGAGGAATGGGGAGGAAGAAGAGGAATGGGCAGGAGAAAGAGGAAGGGGGAGGAGGAAGAGGAAGGGAAAGGAGGATGAGAAGGGGAGGAGGAGGATGAGAAGGGGAGGAAGAAGAAGAAGGGAATGGAGAAAGAGAAAGGAGAGAGGAAGAGGAAGGGGGAAGAAGGAGAGAACGGGATGAGGAAGAGGAAGAGAGGAGGAAGGAGGAGAGGAAGATGACTGGGAGGAAGAATATAAGGAGGAGGAGTAAGAGAAGAAGGAGGACGTAGATACGAGGAAAGAAGAAGAGAAATGAGGAATGGGAAGAGGTGGAAAAGAAGGAAGAGTCTGCATTGTATTTTCTGGGGGTATAACCAGCGCTTCTAGAAATAGAAGAATAGAAATTGAAGGTGGGCAACAGAAATGAGGAATATGTTAAAAGTAATCAGCACACTTCTCTAGTTCTTAAAGAATATTGCGTGACTCTGATCCGTTGGGGTGTCACTGTAGTTTCCAACCTAGTAACTGCATAAACCTGTCATCACCCTATACGAACATGAAGAACATAAGAACATAAGAATAAAGGAGACTGCAAAAGACCATAAGGCCTACACTAGGCAGCTCCGTATCCATCACCACCTGTCATCCCCATCCATAAAGTTGTCTAATCGTTTTTTAAAACAACTGATAGTTTCAGCGCTTACTACATGGTTACTAAGTTTATTCCATTCATCGACCACCCTATTAGTAAACCAATTCTTGCCTATTTCCTTCTTAAATCTGAATTTGTCCAGTTTATACCCATTACTGCGAGTCCTAGAAGAGGAAGAGGAAGAAGAAGAAGAAGAAGAAGAGGAAGAAGAAGAAGAAGAAGAAGAAGAGAAAGAAGACCAAGAAGAAGAGGAAGAAGAGAAAGGAGACCAAGAAGAAGAGGAAGAAGAGGAAGAGGAAGAAGAGGAGGAGAAGGAGGAGGAGGAGGAGGAGAGGGAAGTGGGTGGGAGGAGGAGGAGGAGCTAGGAGGGGAGGTATTGGATCAGTCGGTACGGGAAGTGGATGGAAAGGAAACTTGAGAGAGAAAGAGAGATTCCTAACTTTGAAGAGGTGAGGGGAAGAGTTAAGAAGAGGAGGAGAAGAAGAGGGCGGACGGAGAGCGTCTGGAGGTGGAGAGGGCAGTAAGGTCGATATGGTGTACAGTCGGATTTGAAAGTTCGCCGACGTGTCTTGGATGTCCTTCTCCCTCAAGAGATGCCGCCATGTGCAACTTGTTTCTGTTATGCACCGTTTCGTTATGATGATTATGAGACGCGTTTACAGCATTGTGGGAAGAGTATTGTTTAAAGCGACATCTGATAGCGAAGAGGTACAAGGTTGTCGTCGAACTTTGGGATCCGAATGTACATGAAACGCCTTGATGAAGGTCGTGTGTGTGTGTGTGTGTGTGTGTGTGTGTGTGTGTGTGTGTGTGTGTGTGTGTGTGTGTGTGTGTGTGTGTGTGTGTGTGTGTGTGTGTGTGTGTGTGTGTGTGTGTGCGCACGCGCGTTAGTGCATACATGCGCTTGTTCTTGAACCGGAAATGCCAAGAGACTCGACTCCTAACGCGAGATCGATTATAAAAGGAAGGAAACACTTACACTTACGTACCCCCCGCTGATGCATTCGCACAAAATAGTAAAAGGGGCCAACTGTCCGGGGGCCAACTGTCCGGGGGAAGGATGAGACAACAGTGATAATTTGTCAGTGTATTTGTGTGGGACAGCGTCACCCGGAAAAGAAGACATTCTTGGAGACAGACCCCTGGGCGGGGCCGGGCTGTCAGACTTAGCGTTGAGGTGAGAGTTGCGTGAACTAAGACTTGAGTATGTTTATGGTGTGATGTCTGGTAGCGCTGTTTAGTGTTAAAATATCTTCCTTTTTCATCTTGATAAGCTGGGGTATTCATGTGACAGAGCGCCCTTTGTGATAGGTTGTATTGCAGTACTTCGTGACACTGAAGTGATTTGATGGGTGCCATTTGATATTAATGTAGTATATGACAGGGTTATAATGTATGGGTACCAAGATTATACGTGTTGGTGTTATGTATTGGGGTTTGTGGTATATTGATAGTGTGGTGTGGTTTATCTTTTGTATTTTGTCATACTTCTGATACTCTCATTTGTGATAGCTTAGTCATAGATGTTGGTGTTGTGAGTTTGTGTTCTGTGTTATGTACTGGTATATAGTGAGGTATTGTGAGGTGTGGTGTGCAGTTCGCCAATAGTGACTTAACGAGTGTTCCCTGTTCTTGACCAAAATGGTGATGTTAATGATAACGATGATGAAGATGATGATGAAGATAACGATGATGAAGATGACGATGATGAAGATGACGATGATGAAGGTGACGATGTCTATGACAATGAAGACGTTAACAATAATGACGACGACTGCTCGAGAGGAAGACGCAGAGAACAAAGCAGGAAGGTAATCTTATCTAGGAATAAGTCCACGGAAGGGCTCGTGTTAATTCACAATAATAGACTTTTCATGATGGATCAAGGCCAGAAGGAAGGAACGTAGAATATGTGGAGAATGATGGGACGAGTGAAAGGGAGAGGGGAGGGGGAGATGAGGGGCAAAGGCAATAGCGTGGGGGGATGCAATCGGGTTAGAGAAGACGGTGGGGGAGGAGATGGGGGGGAGACGGGGGACATGATGCGCTGGGGGAAGTGATGGAGTGCGTATTGGCGGAGCGAAGGTGCATGCCAAGACGGAGCTGCCGAATCGGAGGTGGGAGGAGAGGAAGGGGAAGAGGAGGAGGGAGAGAGGAGGAGGAGGAGGTCGAGAAGGGAAAGAGGAGTAGGAAGAATGGGGGGAGGAAGTGGAGAGGTGCGGAGAGCTGTAGTAGTTAGAGGAAATGGTGAAGAATAAGGAGGAAGAAAAGTGGTAGGTGAGTGAAATGAGGAAGAAGAGGAGGAGTAGGAAGAGAAGAAGGAGAAAGAAGACGAAGAGGAAGAAGAGGAGGAGGAGGAGGAGGAGAGGTGGACATGGGCATATAGAAAGGGGAGGAGA
>NC_134783.1:46113853-46116353 GCF_046742065.1 Oratosquilla oratoria | reverse complement strand
TAGATAGATATAGATATAGATAGATAGATATATAGATAGATATATATATAATATATATATATAGATATGTATATATATATATATATGAGGAATGGACGACAAAATGAGTGGTAGGGTGGTGAGATAAACACCGAGAACCGTTGAAGTTTTATTAACTGACGTTTCGCTCTTAACAGAGCTTCTTCAGAGTGTACAAACATAATCGGGAAATCAACAGTTATATACCTTACATCATTATTAAGCTGTCCAAAATGTCCGGCTGGATGATCTTACAGGAGCTGAAGGGTACGAGAGGGAGGGAGGGGGTGGGTTAAGGAAGGAACGCGGAATGATGTAAGATATATAACTGTTGATTTCCCGATTATGTTTGTACACTCTGAAGAAGCTCTGTTAAGAGCGAAACGTCAGTTAATAAAACTTCAACGGTTCTCGGTGTTTATCTCACACACATACACACACACACATATATATATATATATATATATATATATACATATATACATATATATAATATATATATATATAGATATAGATATATACATATATAGATATATACATATATACATATATGTATATAATATATATATATATATATATATATATATATAATAGTAATAACAACATAGTTGGCTAAGTAGAGCGTGTGCGGAATAAGTAATTAAGCAGTCGTTTAGTCTGAATTTGAATCCATGGAAAGTTCGATAATTAAACGTATTGGAAAACAGATCGGTTCCCGGTCCCAATTTTAGGATTTAAATTCCCTTCATTTTCCCCCCACTATGGGCCGTTGAATGCAGCAGTGTCATGCAGTCGATACTTTCAGGGGGGGATGGAAGTGGCTTTGGTAATACCCCTACGGTTCAGAGGCGCGCTTTTTATCTTTTTATGTATTTGTTATTATTATTATTATTTTCATTATTATTATTATTATTATTGTTATTTTGGTATTATTATTATTGTTATTATTATTGTTATAATTATTGTTGTTATTGTTATAATTGTTATTGTTATTATTGTTAGAATTATTAGTTATTATTGTTATAATTGTTATAGTTATTATTGTCATTATTGCTATAATCTATTATCTATTTTATTATTTTTTTCTCGGAAAATGTTGATCGATTTCAAAGTCGAGCAATCTTTCTCTTTGCTCCGCTTTTTAAGTTGACTTGGTTCCCGGAAATACATCCAGAAGCTTCGGTGTCAACGCCTCAGTGCGTTCCCGCAATTGAATTAAATCACATGACGGCAAACTAGAATAAATCACTGAAGTCTTAGAATTCAGGAAGAGGTGCTGAAGCAGAAGAAGGGTGAGCAGTTTAGGGAGAAGAGGAACTGTAGGGGAGTAAGAGGAACTGTAGGGGAGTTTTGGCAATGGGAGGAGGTAAATTAGGGTGGAGGAGGAATGGAGGGCGAGTGGACGAAACGAAAGACAATGAAGAGTCAAATGGAAGGTGAGGGAGGGGGAGGTGGAGGGGGAAGAGGGGGAGGAGGTGGTGGGAGGGTTTCTATTGAACAAAGGGGCAAACTGTGAAGAAGGGCAGCCGTCATCTCGGTGTAAGAGGAGGAGGAAGAGGAGAAGGAGGAGGAAGAGGAGGAGGAGGAGGACGAGGGCGAGGAGGAGGATAGGGAGGACGAGGAGGAGGAGGAGGAGGAGAAGGAGCAGAAGGAGGAGTAGGAGGACCTAACAATGAGCACTACACGTCGAGAGATAAAGGAGGATTCAGAAGAGGAGGAACAGGAGGAAGAGGAAAAAGGCACACACGCATGTACGCACGCACGCACAGGCATACATACATACACACACATGGACACGTGTGAGCACACGAACACACACAAACCCATACACACAAACGCACTGGCGCACACACACACACACACACACACACACACACACACACACACACACACACACACACACACACACACACACACACACACACACACACAACGTCAATATACTGTACATAGACAAATATATTACCTCTTGTATTATCAAACTCAGATGGAAAACAGTCCTCTTGGGAACTACAGCCAGATGTCGTTTCCTTTGCCCGAAGTTCCTAGATAGCCGGACAGGTTGGGGATCGAACACAAGGTCATAAACAGACGAAGGTCATTTATCGATAAAAGGTCAAAGTCTACTGATAACGTCGAGTGATACTAAGAGGTGTATCTGTGTCGGACGCTTGATATTAATGTACACCTCATTCTTGGTGTTAAAGTTCATTTGAACACAAACTCCACAAATTCATAGTTCAAGCAAACAAAGCATGAATGTTGCTTCATCAAAGTTCACGGTTTCGGGTTGTGTGTGTTGTATAGCTAATTGAAAGTTAGCGAATGAATTGATTGGTTGATTAATTAGTTATTTGATGTTACGTCAGTTGTCGAGGGTGCTAAGTGATGACTTAAGTTCTTTTATTCTAGTTAAGATAAGATGATTTCAATCTGTCCAGATCAGCGTTTCCTCACCCGCTGTTGTCATCTAAGCAGTTCA
>NC_134783.1:46091353-46111353 GCF_046742065.1 Oratosquilla oratoria | reverse complement strand
CACACACACACACACACACACACACACACACACACACACACACACACACACACACACACACACACACACACACACACACACAAACCCATGTTCTGTATTTAGCCCCCTTGGCAGTGTGACCTACTTCATTGATTTTGGTCCTGCTAATGACAGTCGTTTATTTATGTGACGGGGAAGGGGGTCATACTGCTGAAACTGTTGATTCTATATTGATTAACATGGGGAAGCACTGGTCGTTATATACAGTATATTGGTGATAATGTAGACTCAGAGGTGACTTGATACAGGTCTTTAAAATTCTAAAGGGAATTGACAACATCAAAAGACAAGAAACAATGGTCTCAAACTGTCCGGAAATAGATTCAATTTGGAAGTGGGTAGAAAGAACTTCGCCAAACGTGTAGTTAATGAATGGAATAAACTTCCTGCAGAGGCAGTGCAATGTAGTTCAGTTCGAAGCTTAAAAAATCATTTAGATAAACACCTAAGCAAGATGCTGTATTGATTATCTTATATTATTTGTTTTTGTTTTGTTATCATTTGTCTGTTTGATTCTCATTTATTATTAGTTATATGTCAATTTATTATTATTTACTATTTACCTGTGCCTATGCGTTTATTACTGTATTATATTTGATACATACATACATACATACATATACCAAGGCTTTTTTCCCCTTACAAGGGGGGTAGCCAAAAAGAAAAAGGCATAAAATCATTCCCACCCATTCCATCCCTGAATACACTCAACACCCCTCCACCATCCCTCTTATCTTAGCACCTCCTGAATGACGGGTCATCCCTGCACCTTGTCCACTGCCCTGGGTCAGAAGCAGTGTCGCAAGTCACAGCACATCCACAGCAAGGCCGCTTCATTAAATCGGCGACCCCCCTCTCCGTCCCCCCATTGCATAAAATGAGAGGACGGGGAGAAATCCCTTCGGGCTGCGTCAAATTTTGCTCACACATACTACCTCACCCCCACCCCCCCGCCCATTCCACCTCATGCAATCACAACATCATCCATATACAGTACAACCATTCTCCATTCACCCCTGTCTTCTGTCCTCTCCCGTCCTTCCTCAACAGACATTCCCCTCTTCCCCAAAGCCCCCTTCACCCCATCCATCCACCTCATCCTAGGACGTCCCCTCATGTTCACTCCCTCCACATCTACCTTCCACACCTCTTTTACTAGTCTTTCTTCACTCATTCTTTCCATGTGTCCAAACCATCCTAATATTCTTTCATCAACCCTATCTCCCAGCTCCTTTTCCACCCCTGTTCTCCTCCTCACCTCCTCATTTCTCACTCTATCTAGCCTAGTAACCCCCATCATACTTCTCAGACACCTCATCTCAAACACATTCAAACTCCTTCTCTCTTCTTCTCTTATGTTCCATGTTTCTGCCCCATACAGTGCTGTTGGCACAATCACTCCTTCATACAGTCTCCTCTTAGCATCCATTCCCAAATGTCTATTCCTCATTACACTCTTTAATCCACCAAGGCATTTACTCGCTTCTCTCAATCTACATTCTACCTCCACTTTCACTCCACCTTTCCCTGCCACATTTGCACCCAAGTATCTAAAACTATCCACTTCCTCCAGTCGCTCTCCCTTAATGCTGACTTCCAGTCTACTGCCACTTTCACCCCTTGAACATCTCATCACCTTACTTTTACCCACATTTATCTTTAGCTTTCTTCTATCACATACTCTCCCAAACTCTGCCACCAACTTCCTCAATCCCTCCTCCCTTACATTATTATAGTTTTTATTTATTTATTTATTTATTTATTTATTTATTTATTTATTATTAGGGTTTTTTCGCATCCGTCCTAGATATGGACCAAAATGTCTCCTGTCGGCATGCTCCGACTTTGTAATCCTTTGTAATCCTTTGTATACTTGCACATTCAGCATAGTGATTATACATTTCACTTTATCCAAGGATGAATAATTTCATCCAACTAATGTATGGCTCCTGAAGTAAGCGGTTACAGCCATCTCCTGCCATCCGTCTTATCATCCATGTCATCATCCATCTCATCATCCACCTCAATGTGTGAAGGTTTTATTTAGAAGCAATCCGATCTCAGGGACGTAAGGGGTCACGATCGAGGTGCATTTGGTTTCTGCACGGAGGTCATCCTCAGGAGGGGACCCTACTCAGCTGGCGCAGCCCATCTGAAGGGCTGGCATGTCCACCAGCTGGTCTCGGACGCTCTCCGCAATCTGCATAACGATTTGTCTCCACTTCGGACCGACGTGCCTAACCCTGCGCACATACCATGAGTGAATTGCTCGTAACTATTGACGTGTGCATAGTGTGTGTGTGTGTGTGTGTGTGTATGTACATGGACGTGTACGTATATGTACATGTGCGTAAATGTGTGTTTGTGTGTGTACCTTTGTGTGTGTGTGTGTGTATGTGTATGTACATGTGCGTAAATGTGTGTGTGTGTGTGTGTGTGTGTGTGTGTGTGTGTGTGTGTGTGTGTGTGTGTGTGTGTGTGTGTGTGTGTGTGTGTGTGTGTGTGTGTGTGTGTGTGTGTGCGTGCGTGTGTGCGTGCGTGTGTGTGTGCGTATGTGTGTGTGTGTGTGTGCGTGTGTATGCGTGCGTGTGTGTGCGTGCGTGTATGTGTGCGTGCGTGTATGTGTGCGTGTGTGTGCATGTGTGCGTGTGTCGTGCGTGTGTGTGTGTGTGTGTGTGTGTGTGTGTGTGTGTGTGTGTGTGTGTGTGTATGTGTATATGCGTGTGCGTGTACGTGTGTGCATGCGTGTGTGTGCGTGTGTGTGTGCGTGTGTGTGTGTGTGTGTGTGTGTGTGTGTGTGTGTGTGTGTGTGTGTGTGTGTGTGTGTGTGTGTGTGTCTGTGATTTTCCTCACAATGAAATGAATGTCTTAATCGGTCAAGTTCTCGATACCTTTCCGGTAATCAGAATAAAATATTTCTCGGAATGTATCCGTGATAAAGCTGTCCATTATGAATTCAATAAACGACATGAAGGCTTCAGGGATTGCACGTGTACAGCTGTGCCTACCATGGGCAAGAAGATCTCTGTTAAAATTCCTTTATCATAGCATTACAAACCCTTTATCGATAAATATAAAGATAATCGAATGTGGGATCATCACTCAGTCCAAGAGTTTCTTTTCATATGGCGACAGAGGAAGTATATAAAATGAAGAAGGTCCTCAAGAGTCAAGAGAAATCTCGACGGAAGGAGAAGTGTAGAT
Organism: Oratosquilla oratoria; assembly: GCF_046742065.1. Taxonomy (NCBI): domain Eukaryota; kingdom Metazoa; phylum Arthropoda; class Malacostraca; order Stomatopoda; family Squillidae; genus Oratosquilla; species Oratosquilla oratoria. Next base: position 46,108,110 of record NC_134783.1, on the reverse strand, counting down.
AAACGAAAGACCCAACATAGGCAAAGGGGCACTGAAGGACCCAGACGACGCAAGACCCGGAATATCTTGAGCCAAGGAGAAGTGTATTTTAATGAAGTAGATTTCCTCGTGGGGACTCTGAGAGCCTGAATATGGCGTCAAGGGCTCTCCAGACTACCTGGAAGCCTGGAAGCCTGCCAGGAAACTGACAAGGTAGACTGAAGTGTGTGGTTGTATTTGTGCGTATACGATTATGAGTGTGTTTGCTTTGGGTATGTTTCCATTCTATTGATCTTGTAATATCTCTCGCTCTCACTTGTTCTCCCTTGAACTTTCTCGCTCTCTCTCAACGTTGTTGGTCGTTACTTGAACATATATAACGTTTTGAACATAATAATTCCCTACATTATTTACTTTAGAGAGATTATTAACCGTACTACTCTGCACAAAATATATATATACATAGAAAATTAAGCGTGTGTGTAGTGAAAAAAGACTATCTACTTTAGAGAGATTACCAATTGTATAACTGTACACACAATATATACAAGATTAACAAGCGTTTTACCTGTGTAGTGGGAAAAGAAAGAATGAAAGAAATTAGACCAAGAAATTCCACCAAGAGTTTTGTGCAGTTCGATGGTCATCGAAAGGTATAAACGTGTAGTGAAAAAAAGAAAGAAAGAAAGAAAAAGATAGACCAAGACTTTCGACCAATTCTTCCGTTCGGTTCGATGGTCATCTTGCGTTCCATCTCGGTTGACAGAAGTACCGGGAAAAACAATTAGTGGCGGAATTGGAAAAGCAATTTGCGGAGTCCCACAAGTTTCAGTCCCAGATCCTCCGCAATTGTGTGTTTGCGTAGTTTACTTATATATATATATATATATATATATATATATATATATATATATATATTGTATATACATATATATATATACATATATACACTGTGTGTGTGTGTGTGTGTATGTATGCATGTGTATGTATGCATGTGTATGTGTATGTATACATGTATGTATGTATATGTGTGTATGTATGTGTATATGTAATAATGATAATAATGATAAACGGTTAATTAATTTAAACGCGATACATTGGTAGACTGACAATATACATTTAGTTAAAATCCTAGTGCTAGTTTAACATAGGTGCATAATGTGCAAGGCGTATGTTGTTTGTGGTAATCTTTCCCTTGTGATAACCACTCTGTTGTCGATGACCGGGTGTTTAGAACCTTAACAGTGAGGATAAGGTCAGGTGGTCCGTTGGTGTACATTCAATGACAGATGCGGCGTTGTACTGTGTTGTAGGTGGGAACCGAGTGACTTAACATTACTGAATCTAATTCCCTAGGGGATTTAGACTGGGAGGAATGAGTCAGGTCAGTTCGAAGGCTCAACACTGCTACTCACCACACCCCCACCGGCGAGTTGGCATGTGGTAAACACTAAGTAACTTCATGTTGTTGGTTACTTAGGTTGGTGGGTAACCGCACCTTCGTTTCAGTTTGTAATACTGGGTCTGTGCAATGAAAGGCTGCACATTATATCTCTTTACTATCAGTAGGTTACTTAAGTATAGTAGGTCGAGGTCAACAGGCTGACCTTAGGCTGCTGCTACGAGCGCCATAGTCCCCAAATAGCAGCAGCTCGGACACACACGTGTGTCTGAAACGGGTGCTTAAACTTGAGTATGTGTGTGTGTAATTCACAATTCACCATGGTCTTGGATCATGTATTGGACCCGTGATCGACAGTTACTACCCTCCAGGATGAGAGCTCAGAGCTCATATATACGATTCAAGAGTAATTCTGTGACCTTACACGCACACACACACACACACACAACTCCCCGCCCACGAGAGCTGGAGTAACGACTCGCAGCGCAGCGATACTGAAATTATTTCAGCCTTGGGCGGGATTCGAACCCGGACCGCCGTAGTGGCGGCCGGAAACTCTAACCATTGCACTGCGCCATCGAGAGAGAGAGAGAGAGAGAGTGTGTGTGTGTGTGGTTGCATATTTTTATATCATGTAAATACATTTTCTTTTTGTATTCACACATGTCTTTACAATAAAGTTGGAGTAGACTGTATTCATGACCACAGGAACTCGGGAGAAAACAAATGAGACGATTGTTTCAGAAGCTTCATGCAGAGTACTCAGCCACTTTTGCTTTAAGGGAATAACATTCATGCAGCTTGAGGCTTGCAATATTTTCATTAATATCTGGTGCAATATCAAGTTTAATATTCCCTACGAACTTTTGCAGAAAACAAAAATTTCTGTTTGGTAGATTCGGAATGGGAAAACGAAATGCGATCCTTGATTAAAAAATTTATGTTATATTCTTTGTGTTTAATTTTGATCTTGTAAACGTTTTGAAAGATTTCCCATCGTCGCTCATGTGTCTTTTTATGTTTGGCATAAGAGAAAAAGAAAGAAAAAATGCAAAGATATTCCTGGACTAATATAATCATTAAACACTGCCAATAGAGCGACGTACTTCTTACTCTTTTTCTCTTTAAATATATAAATAAATAAAATATATATATATATATATATATATATAAACATATATATATATATATATACATACATACATACATACATATACCAAGGCTTTTTCCCCCTTCCAAGGGAGGTAGCCAAAAAGGGAAAGGCATAAAAACACAACCACCCATTTCATCCCTAAATACACTCCACACCCCTCCCACCCTTCCTCTCATCTGAGCACCTCCTGGATGACGGGTCATCCCTGCACCCTGCCCACCGCCCTGGGTCAGAAGCAGTGTCGCAAGACACAGTACATCCACAGCAAGGCCGCTTCATTTAATCGGCGACCCCCCCTCTCCGTCCCCCTTTGCATATATATATATATAATATGTATATATGAACAACACTGAATTGATCCCAGTGAATCGATTTATGTTCATCAACCACAATTCACTTTAATTCTAAGCCATCAACATCGAGAAGGCATACATGCAGAAATTGATACGTGGTACAGCTAAGGATTCGAACCTCCGCTAACACGTAACAAGTGATAATGACTTAACAGATTGTACTATCAAGAGAGATAGACTCAGGCATTTCCTGAGTCCTTTTATCCTCAGATAAAATCAGATGACGGCATTAGACAGAATAAAATTTCAAAAGAGTACGTCTGCACGATGTACGGGTGAACGAACAAAAAGTGGGTTTAAGGAAACACATTTACACACACATACAGACTAGAAAGAACGCACACCTGACACACAAATACACAAACACTGACACGTAAACCTACATGTATGTGTGCACGCAAACGAACATATGTACCCGCATACACACGAGCACAACCAAATGTACGCGCGTGCACACACACACACACACACACACACACACACACACACACACACACACACACACACACACACACACACACACACACACACACACACAGACACACACACACACACACACACAGACACACACACACCAACTATGGTAAAAATATTTTATGAAGTTGAGTGGGACATACCAGAAAATATATTGGATCTTCCTGCATTATCTCTGAACAGTATAGATCCGTATATAATTTTGTTTTCTCTTTTTTTTCTGGATGCCTGACGCTGTGTGCTCATCAGTGGTATGAAAAGTCCGAAGCACTTCCACGACCATTTATTACATTTGTCCCTGACCTAGCTTGGGACTGTTCGTTTCTGCATTTTGACTTCTAATTTGCGCCCCATTCTTTGACTCGCCCGTGGGGCAGGAAATGTCCGTTTTGCATGGAAACGTGGCTCGTTGCCCGTTTAAGGTTTTCCTCATTCTGGAATCCCCGGCCCTTTTGGGAGGGAGGAAGGGGAAGGGGAGGGGGTACGAAAGAGGGGGTTGGTGATTTTTTTTTTTTATCTATTATTTTTTTTATTTGTTTAATTTTATTTATTTATGTATTTATGTATTTATTTATATCTATTTATTTATTTATTTATTTATCTATTTATTTATGTATTTATTATTTTTTAACCTATCGGTTGCTGGAATTTCGAGAAGCCAATTCAAATCTCACGGTTGGGGTCAGGGAGGAAAAAGTTAATTGACAAGATCTTGTGCTCTTTGGTCCTACAACACGGCACTGGAATCGAAGCTACTGATACACATCTTTCTCTTGTTATACATGATTTAATCTCTGCCCCCACTGTCTGATTGTGTGCATGTTTATTCACGTACAAGATATGGCCAGGCGCGTCTCTGCAAAGCTCACAGTTGGAGAAGCATCCATAGTTATATAAAAACGTGCGTGGATGTAGGTAAGTGCGCGGGCACACACGCACACTCATGTATGTATAAATGTATGTATGTGTATGTATGTATATGTATATATATATATATATATATGTATATATATATATATACTTTGATATATATATATATATATATATATATATACATATATAATTCGGCATTAGTAGATCTTATCTGTCTGGTTGACTGTTTCCGGGCTAAATGGTAAAAAAAAAAAAAAAAAAAAAAAAAAAAAAAAAAAAAAAAAAAACACCTAAATTGGGGTCAAATACATAGATGATATGTTTTATTCTGGTCAGCGGTAGACTATTAAATTCACCAAAGCGACTGTACAAGATTGGAATGGACATTTGAGGCACTCCTCACAGTGCCAAATGATCGAAGAGCTGACAAGTAACTAACAACCTTGGTTGCAGTGCCTCCCTCTTCTGGCACTCTTTACAGTGCCACCTGGATGAAACGCAAAGAGGAAACCGACGGTGGTATTCTTTAAAAAAATCTTTCCTTGTATAAATCTTTCCTTATATAAATCTTATATAAATCCTTGGAAGGGAAATAATTTTAAGAATAACATCGTAAGAATCTTACGGTAGTATTCTTAAAAAAATCTTTCCTTATATAAATCTTTCTTCATATAAATCTTATATAAATCCTTAGAAGGAAAATAATTTTAAGAATAACATCGTAAGAATCTTACTGTGGTATTTTTAGAAAAAAAATATTTCTTTATATAAATCTTATATAAATCCTTGGAAATGAGAGATTTTTTTAAGAATACCACCGCGAGTTCCTTCCTCTCCTCTCTCTAACCTAACATTCTTGGTACTAATTGCCCTCTTTGCCTACTCTGTAGTCCTAATTGGTGTGGCACGGACTTCTCTTCATAAAGATTAGAGACCCAGAAGTGTCTGTTCGAGACGCTCTGATTTGGAATTCAAGTGTTAACCAGAGGCTTGAGGTGGACCTTATCAAAAGCCTCTTGGCTCGAGGAAAGAGGTCTCAAGTTGTCATTCTTGAGTCTTAGCTGTGTCATCAAACTCTCGACAGTTTCCCAAATCTGATTGTCGACTCGCTAAAGACCTGGAGTGCTCAAGTGGTGTCGTTTACAGTGCGCTGCAGAAGTTGGGACCCACCCTCTTGTTTTCACCATAAATATGGATCTTTGTTGTTAAGTGTTTCGAATATTTTGTCGTACTTTGTTTTTATTATGTACTTTCTTGTACAAAAGAATATAATAAACATTCCGTGAAAGTGGTAATTGCATGAGGAACAGAAACGGGAAGGTCAAATACTTTTGCAGTTAGCTGTATCCACGAATGACATTTTTGACCTTGGAGTGGGCACTTGACGATATTGTTATACAGGTGGTTTGGCGCAACGTACGTTCCCACGCCATCCTTATCACCACCACCATCATTATCATCATCATCATCATCATCATCATCATCATCATCATCATCATCATCATCATCATCATCATCATCATCATCATCATCATCATCATCATCATCATCATCATCATCATCATCATCATCATCATCATCATCATCATCATCATCACCATCATCACCATCACCACCATCACCACCATCACCACCATCACCACCACCACCATCACCACCACCATCACCACCACCACCACCACCATCAGCCATACAACATTTTCAGATATCGATTGTTTTTACAACCTATTATTTTTACACACACACACACACACACACACACACACACACACACACACACACACACACACACACACACACATATATATATATATATATATATATATATATATATATATATATATATATATAAAATTTAAATCCAGATGTCTAATACGATGAGATGAAAGAATACAGAGGGTTGATACGTAAATAAGCAACAAGCAATTGTCAGTCGTTACATAATATTGTTTAGCTGTTTATTCACAATAGTCTCAAAACTTAGGCAGCTTTATTCTATTGGGCGACTACGCTGTTGTCGATGCTTTTTTTTTTTTTCTCTCTCTATTCATACAGCTGAGGTCGGGATGCGGGGAGGACGGGAATTTTTTTTTAGGTTAGAATGGAGTCTTGATCGATAACCTATTTCGTCACAAGTGGTTCCTCGTCGGAAGGAGAGACCAGTCAATTTGTAAAGGAAAAAAAAATAGACTTGATAGCCATTTCATATAAGAAGACTAAACTTGACCCTATCTAAGGAAGGGCAGTTGACTCCTTGCTATGTAAACAAGGGTCTAGACTCAGCAGTTCTCAACCTGTGGGTGACGGACCCCCTAGGAAACCATACAATTTCACAAGTGGGACAGCAAATCGAAAACTTAGGATTTAGTGAATGCTTAGTGATCATATTTAATGTTGAAGTGATCTCAAATAAACTTGGAAACAGCAAGGCATAAAGTATGGGGGACGAGACAATAAGTTGAGAAACCTTAGTCTATAGGAATGCGAAGAACGTCACAAAGTCGTGTCTAGAGGAATGCTAAGAACGTCACAAAGTCGGGTATATCACTGCTTCTCAAACCCTGTGATGTGGCGGACCGGCAGTTTTTTAAATGTGCTAAGTACCGGTAATATTTCGTAGTAATATCAATTTATACCTGAAACGATATATATGATGAATATAATAAAGTTGATCATTTTTTATCATCCATTTATTTTGTAAACAAATAATACAATATCAAAACATATAAACACGTAATAAAAATGATCAGCATTTTAACACAAAAATGAAAATCATATATATATATATATATATATATATATATATATATATATATATATATATATATATATATTCATGCATACATATTTATACATACACCAATTTCTCAAATGATTCCTTACCATGGCCTGGACACGGGCCGCGTACATGTAGCTGAATGCTCGCGGAAGCCCCAGTCACAGCAACCTTACGACCCGTTTCCGACCACCTTCGACGTTGGCACTTTCGTTTCTCTCGTGGTTAGCGCCAGCTGGCTATTTCATGTTCATCTTCATGACGGGGAGGAGGAGGGGGAGATTCATTCCAGTCGCAACATTCTCTTGAATTCTTTTTATAAACAGACACAGCACAAATCAGCGTGGTCACTGGTGGTCGGAAACAGATAAGTTTGGTGTGACTAGGCCCGTCACTGGTCTATAATATAGTGAAGACTTCCAAAGACTTTCTTCGTCCTCGCAATGTAGAGGAGCCTGTCTTTTCATTAGGATGATTTGGAGACTTATTTTCAATTTAGAAAGATCTAATTTCGGTGTTGGGTTGAGTGGGGTCGTATGACACATTATGATGTGATGTTGTGTCTGGCGTGATGTGGAGTTGTGTGATGTGGCATTACGTGGCGTGATGTGATGTGTGGCGTAGTATGGTGACGTGGTATGGTGTAACTTGGCGTGGCTTAGTGTAGTGTACATATTGTGATGTGTGGCACCGTGACATATGACGTGATACATGACATTTTGACTATTGTGTTGAGGTGTGTCACGTGGATAGATATGTGATGTGACAATGTGTACTGTGTTACATGGTGTGGTGTGCGTGATATGTAATTTTGTGATGTGGTATATTGCGTGATGCGGTGTTATGTGGACTAACTTATTGTAGTGTTATGCAATGTGGTGTTGTATTCTGTGATGTTGTGTAATATGGCGTGGTCTGCTGTATACGTAGTATGTTGTGATGTGATATGGTCTGCATGGTGGGGTATCAGTTGGTGTGACGTGCCTTGATGTGGTTAGTGTGACGTGGCGTGTGGCGTTATGTGACGTAATGTGACGTGATTTGATATGACATGGGATGCCCAATGCCTGCATAGTCCTTAGGATCACTATCATGATACAAACTATTACCTCCATCACTATAACCACCACCAGCCACCACCATACCAACCACAACCACCACCAGGTACCACCACCAAACCCTCCACCACAACCACAACCATAACCACAACCACCACGGCAACCTCCAGCACCACGACCACAACCACCATCATAACCACGACCACAACCAGGACCACAATCACCACCACCACAGCCATCACCACCACCACCACCAAAACCACTACAACCACTACAGCCATCAGTACCACCAACACAACCATCACCACAACTACCACCACAACCATCACCACAGCCACCATCACCACCATAGTCATCACCACCACCAGTCATCACCACTACCAGTCATCACCACTACCACCACAACCATCACACCCAACACCACAAACACCACCACCACCACAAACACCATCACCCTCGCCCAGACACCATCACCCTGTCACTATCACCTTCACCATTATTACCAGTCGGAAAACCCCTGGAGTATTTGCCTCTATGTAACGTGAACAAACTTGACCATACAAAGATCGGAAACGCTTCCCATTCAGGCCTGAATGGCTTCAATAGGAGAGAGCAAATACGCTCGGCTTCAAAAGGAGGTAAACGCATAGAAAATCTCCTCTTCGCTTTGTATTAAACGAGAAACTGCTTACCCTCCTAAGAGCCAACTGGACCCGGATCATTTGTTGCAGGAATGTTAGGGATGCTCAGTAGGATGTCTCCTCAGGATCGTAGGATCTTTGACATGTCGTACAGGGATACAGGTGTTGTAGTCCGAGGTCGATCCTTGTGTCAGTAGGATGCCATGATGGGAGCGCAAGAAATCTCAGGATTATAAGTGTTGGTAAGCATAGATCTGGTATCTTCAGTTTCGGTCCAGTCCCTGTACCAACATAAGATCTTATGAAACAACGTCGAGTTGGTAGTGTTCGTCCAGGTCATTAATCGCTTAAGAATTATAATCAGAGGTTCTGTCCTTGAGACAGTATCGTGCCGGAGATGTGTAGTCAAAGAGTTGGTAGAGTTTTAGAGGGATTAATGGCAGGTAGCGAGCTGCCAAACTTTTATCTATTTATTTTATATGTATATATATATATATATTCGATTGAAGACCAAAGCTAATTCAATATCCACTATCTTCTTAGTGATTTTCTCAATTTTTCTAATCGTTTGTTTGATTCTTGAGGGGAGGTCAAACACAATACTTCCGAGATCCATGATGTTATTGTAACACAAAATATAAATACAAGCTTTCGGTTGAGTCATCCAACCATCTTCAGGTAAGTGAGATTACATATACAGAACGCAACACAACACAACACGGACAAAACAACACACATTCCACACACACAGTTTATTACAAAAACCAAATGACACCAGCACACAAAACAGACGAACGTGTCCTCAAAGACATCCTCGCACGTAACGTCACATGCACCAACTCACACGACAAATTGACCCTCATCATATACTACAAAAACACAAAAATCTCTAACCTTATCATGAAAAATAACATGACTAAAAACAACTCTCTCCTCAAACAGACAAATGTGGTATACCAATTCTCCTGCCCTGAAGAAGGTTGCAAACTTCTTCCCAATGCTTCTTACATTGGTGTTACCACTACCTCTGTGAGCAGGAGACTCACAATGCACGCCCGCGAAGGAAGCATACGCAAACACATGACACAAACACACAATAAGACTCCTACTAGGCAAGATTTAGTTAACAACACGAAAATACTTAAACAATGCAACAATCACAAGAAACTACATATTTTAGAAAGAGTCTACATCTCACAATGCACTCCAATCATTAATATACAGACAGACACAATTAGTACCTTACAACTACACAGCGAGGCTGCGTGGCAACAAGGCCCAAACGTCCGGCTACCGTGACCAGCGTCCAGCGACGTCCTGGTGATACGAAGACCTCACCTCCGTCCAGTACCTGACTCCTAACTCTCCTAGTTCCCCCCTTTTTACTTGTATTTAAACTCCTGTTCTGTATATGTAATCTCACTTACCTGAAGATGGTTGGATGACTCAACCGAAAGCTTGTATTTATATTTTGTGTTACAATAACATCATGGATCTCGGAAGTATTGTGTTTGACCTCCCCTCAAGAATCAAACAAACGATTAGAAAAATTGAGAAAATCACTAAGAAGATAGTGGATATTGAATTAGCTCTGGTCTTCAATCGAACATGTCTACAAGAAAACTTACTGCCCATTTATACCAATATATATATATATATATATATATATATATATATATATATATATATATATATATACACGTATGTAAATGTATATGTATATATGTATGTATATATGTATGTATGTATGTATATGTATATATATATATATATATACATAATATTTCATTTTTGTTTTATTTTGTTTTATTGTATCTAATTCTATTTTATTTTATTTCTATTATTATTATTTTATTTATCTATTTATGTTTATTTTATTTTATTTTATTTTATTTTATTGCTATTATTATTGTTATTTAATTTTAATTATTTCATTTATTCTATTTTATCGTATTTTATTTATTTTTCTTTATTTATTTATTTTAGCAAAGACTTGTTTTTAGTCAGGAAAGAATTCTGATTGACTTTGTCCCCACGGATGTCACGGGGGTTCCTAATGTATCGACCGCGTAAGCAAGCGAGTTAATACACCCTACGAGTTTCACAGTCAGTGGACTGGCGAGATAATCCATATTGCTCGATATTACTGTAAAGGTAGTAATAGCAATGATGGAACCGTGTCATTGGGGACTAGTATTGAGGCAGTGTATTGTGTATGTTGATAGTGAAGGAGCCATTTATTTATGTCCTGTATGAAGGAGTGATTGTGCCAACAGCACTGTATGAGGCAGAAACATGGAACATAAGAGAAGAAGAGAGAAGGAGTTTGAATGTGTTTGAGATGAGGTGTCTGAGAAGTATGATGGGGGTTACTAGGCTAGATAGGGTGAGAAATGAGGAGGTGAGGAGGAGAACAGGGGTGGAAATGGAGCTGGGAGATAGGGTTGATGAAAGAATATTAGGATGGTTTGGACACATGGAAAGAATGAGTGAAGAAAGACTAGTAAAAGAGGTGTGGAAGGCAGATGTGGAGGGAGTGAACATGAGGGGACGTCCTAGGATGAGGTGGATGGATGGGGTGAAGGGGGCTTTGGGGAAGAGGGGAATGTCTGTTGAGGAAGGACGGGAGAGGACAGAAGACAGGGGTGAATGGAGAATGGTTGTATATGGATGATGTTGTGATAGCATGAGGTGGAATGGGCGGGTGGATGGGGGGTGAGGTAGTATGTGTGAGCAAAATTTGACGCAGCCCGAAGGGATTTCTCCCCATCCTCTCATTTTATGCAATGGGGGGACGGAGAGGGGGGGTCGCCGAGTTAATGAAGCGGCCTTGCTGTGGATGTGCTGTGTCTTGCGACACTGCTTCTGACCCAGGGCAGTGGACAAGGTGCAGGGATGACCCGTCATTCAGGAGGTGCTAAGATAAGAGGGAGGGTGGAGGGGTGTGGAGTGTATTCAGGGATGGAATGGGTGGGAATGATTTTATGCCTTTTTCTTTTTGGCTACCCCCCTTGTAAGGGGGAAAAAGCCTTGGTATATGTATGTATGTATGTATTTGTTTATTTATTTATCTATTTATTTATTTGTTTATATATTTATTTTATTTATTTATTTTACTTGTTTGTTTATCTATTATATATTTTATTTATTTCATTTTATTTATTTTATTTATTCTATTTATTTTATTCATTTCAATTATTTTATTTATTTTATTTATTTATTTATTTGTTTGTTTATATATTTGTTTATTTGTTCGTTTTATTTATTGTTTATTTGTTTATTTATCTATCTATTTTTAGACTATTGTAAGGCGCATTCATTCACTGAGAGTAATATCTTCGAACCATGATGACTTAATTATTTTTCCCAAGGCCAAATAGTGTAATGGAACTGGAGATTGGTCTATTTGTGCACGAAGAACAAAGCTCCTTCATATTGTTTTTAATTTTTTTATTCTATTATTATATTTCTCTGCATCCAATCTCATTATAACTCGTTGATACAAGAGCCCCGACAATTCAAAAATCCATTACAACCCAAGCCAGTTCCCTTTAACCAAATAGAACATTGCGTTAGTTCACATAAAATCGTTAGAGCACATTAGCAGCTTAAAGGGGTATAGGCCTTACCTCCCTTTCCGTCGTGCCCTTGAGGAAAGAGGCCAATAATCAAGGGATCGCCCTGAAATAAGAATGAGAATTTCTACGCGTCGCCTGGAGTCTTTCATTGTCAAGGTCCGGGTGCTCTTTCTTGACAAAGCGGCCAAGGTGACTTCTGTTGAGCTGACTCACCGCGTGGGGTCTTCCGGACTCGTGGCTGTGGCTCATTTAGCAGTCTTTGAGTGTGATGGTCCTGCTTCACCTACCTTCTTCGTATATATGCGGATATACAATATGTATGTATGCATATGTATGTGGTGTATTTGATGTATGTGTACAAATGTGTCTACATGATATATGTATGCATGCATGTGTGTATGTGATGTGTGCATGGATATGTGTATATGTGATGTATGTATGTACATGTATGTGCATATATGTATATATATGTGGTGTATTTAAGGTATGTATGCATGTGTATGTGATGCACGTATGCACATGTATGTGCATATGTATATATGTGGTGTATTTGATGTATATGTACAAATGTATGTATCTACATGATATATGTATGTGTGTGTATGTGATGTATGTATGCATATATATGTGATGTATGTATGCACATGTATGTACATATGTATATATGTGGTGTATTTGATGTATGTGTACAAATGTATGTATCTACATTATATATGTATGCACGTGTATGTAATGTGTGTATGTGATGTATGTATGCACATATATTTGTGATATATGTATGCATATGTATATGCATACTTGCATATGTACACATGTGTATACACGTATATATCAGATACGTCCAGGATCGATACCCGGCTGTGACTTATTGACTCTGAATGTTCAGACGCACACATATTAGGAGGCGCCTTCGGCCACAGTTAAGTGCCTCTTGGTGTAAGTTCCTTCTGTCTTGTACGGAATATAAAGGCTATTAGTTCACAATGTAATCTCTTAAAGGAGTCGTTTCATTAAAGAATTGGTCTGAAATAGTATTACTCTCTTCAGTGTGGGATACCATCTTCAAACAGATAAGAGCTTCTTTTATTAAAGCCCCAGTCACACTGTCACGATTCTCGTCAAATGTTGCGAATTCGAAAAGCTGCAGGACGACTTCGCCTACAGTATTCAAGACTTTACGAAGGACAATTCAACAATGTGTCTAATATTTGTATAGGTTTAACTTCTCTTAGTTTGTCAGTCAGCTTCTCGACATATGACGCACAGGTAATATGACATTTGGAGATTCGAAAAATAAGAAAATGCAAATGAAGTCGTATCTACTCGAACGAACTCACTTGAGTTGTGATAGTGTGACCGGAGCTTAGGTGACAAACTTTGGGTAGGTCTCGGAAGAGCTTGATTTTACTTTATTTTATGTATTTTGTTTGTTTATTAATTTGTTTATTTATTTGTTGATCTGTTACTCTTATTCGTGTATTTGTTTATATACTTGCCTGTTTTATCAATTTGTTTATTAATTTATTTTTTCATTTATTTATGCTTATGTTTTTATGCATCTTTAATTTGTCTATCAAATTTAGTTTTACATTTTCTAACTTATTTTATTCTACTTCATTTTCTTTTTATCTTATTTTATTTTATTATATTTTATTTTATCTTATTTTGTCTTTTCTATATTAGCTTATGGATTTATTTGTTGATTAGCTAATTTATTTATTATTATTTATTTATTTGTTTATTTGTTTGTTTGTTTGTTAGTCCTATGAAAACTTGAAGGATCATCATCCGTCGGACCACGCCGTTGTCGAGTCATCGTGGAACAAAGCGCCCCTCCACCCCCGGTGCAGGACGAAGACAATCAAGGGGGAGGGAAGTCCTGAGCTGACACAGTTATTCCATAGTTTTATTCTGTTCTTTATCCGTGAATACAACAGTTCTTTTGTATTGTTCAACTCGTCTTTTCTAAGACCGTGTCTGTGTTGTTTCGACTCGAATTTGTGGGAGGAAGTGTGAGCTATTGTGTTGCATTCGGGTCAGTGTTTTCAGATCTTTCATGGTGTTGTACCTCGTAATTTAATGTGTGTTTACACACACACACACACACACACACACACACACACACACACACACACACACACACACACACACACACACACGGTCGTACGAGCTGTAAGCTCTTTTCTGGGAGGGAAATAGCTGTCGATCACGAGTTGAGCATGTGATCCAAAGACCAAGGTTAACACACACACACACACTCACACACACACGCACACACACACACATGCACACACACACATGCACACACGCACGCACGCACACACGCACGCACGCACGCACAAAGAGAGACTGACAGGCAGAGAGACAGAGGCCGAGACAGAATACAATTGGTTATTATGTTTGTTTGCGTGTTTAGGAATCTCCTCTCCAGCTGATCACTTTCCCCCCACTTTCGCTTCGATGGCGTTCCAGTGTTGTTTAATCGAAAGCCACCTTCGACGCCCGGAGCGGGTGATCCTCGGCCTAGAACGAGACTACCTGACGGCGGCCGAAGTCGAAGAGACCTCGGGAGTTAATTACTTCCTCGTCACCATCTGCGTGCGGCACGGACAACCCGGGACCGTTCGAGCCGCCGCCGCCGCCGCCGCGGACCGCGTCGATGGTCGGTGACGAATGTGGCCGTCAGTGAATGGTTGAGAGGGGGAAAGGGGGGGGGAGGGGTCCCTTGTGCCGCACTGCAGTTTGTTGCATTCAATAACATGCGCAATGGACCTCGGTGCGTTTGGTCCCACACACGTGAGGCCGTTCTCGTCCGTGGGCGCGAATGCATAAACACGAGTATGCAGGCACGCGCGGAATCGAGCCGTCTGGTATGGTAGGCAGGCATTAAAGAACCCATGCACATGCACACGCGTACATGACCATGAACATACAAACACGTATACATACACACGCGCACACGTCTACACGCACTACGCTACTCGATGCTGCACTCCGCCACACTACTCTCAGAAAGTCAATTTACACTGAGCTATTCTACACAATAGCGCACTACACTTAACCACACCACAGGTGGTAATGGGCATGGAACTGCCTAGTGTAGGCCTTATGGTCTCTTGTAGTCTCCTTCATTTTTATGTTATGTTCATATCACACCACATCACGCTACAGCACAATATCACACACCTCAGCAACATATTAATTACTGTCAACATTCATGGAGTTACATGGACAAACGAACAGTAACCAGACCCATTGGTCCTTACAAGGCTGATCTGGTACTTAACCTGGCATCTATCTTTAAACCTTTATATTTATCACGTCACAAACCACGCGGTTAGTTAAGCCTGGAATCACATCACAAATCACGTCGCACTGCGTCAGTTTTTGACATCAGACCACACCATACCACAATACCACATTATGTGACACTACACTGCTTCATACCACTCTTCACCACACCATGCCATACCACAACATGCCAGTCCGCTCCAAACTTCGTCACGTCACATAACACTACGTCACACATCATACTACAGGTTTAGGTAACCTAAGGATGGTGAAATGTCCTCGACAATGTGTAGAAAACATATTTTTGTATCATGAAGTTAAAAAACAAAATGTTTACCTTATAATATTAAATTTTTTACTATTTATGTAAGTAAAAAATACATATGAACATGTCTAAGTTAATGTGTTATAAAACTGAACAAGAATACATTGTAAACATTAATTTGCGAGATTTGACGCCGTGTTTTATCTATATCTGGTTATACACACTGATTTTGCAAAACAAGACTTATGACGTATTAACATTTCGCGTCATTTCATATAAATTGTCTTAAGAATTGTCACGTCGTAGATTTCAATTACAATTAATTTGTTGCTTTTGCTCTGACAATTTTTCCAATTAGGATAAAAAAATATAATTAAATTTGTGTCAATTTTAATCCTGTTCATAATTGGCCCCTTCCCTGATCATGATGTACGGTTAGTTACATCGAGTGTGTTATAAAGACGAAAAAGAAATTTATACTTAAATTGTATAAGAAAACAATTAAGTATTAATTCATTCGTAAATGTGGAATTTCTTATGTGCCTGTTTCTTGTACCTTGTGTGAGTTTGATCAATTTCAGGCTCACAAGTATTTGAATATAACCAGATGAGAGGTTTCTATAGTCATACCTTAACAAAGGCATACTCTGTTGACAAGCGACGTTTTCTTTCATACTGCCTCACGCCTCGACCAAGTTCGTTTTCTATGATTATGGAAAGTATGGCTTGATATTTGGGGATACAAAAGACAAAATTTCAGGACACACAAGAATATAGATATTACCAATGGACATTTATTAATTAATTACTAAAGAAATATATGTGCATATTAACAATGCAATGATGCGTTTTAATACATTAATGAATGCGAACAGGCTTGTATGTGTACGTTCGCACGCACATACGTACATGCA
>NC_134783.1:46073853-46086353 GCF_046742065.1 Oratosquilla oratoria | reverse complement strand
CTGTAGTTCTCCCTCCGTCCGGTCGATCCCGCCGGCGCCCCAGGAGCCGGCGGGTGGGGGGTGGCCTTTGCAGCTCGGAGGAGAGACCTTTTCGCGAATTCACGATCCTAATCTGGGTCTGGCAGACGCGGTTCTTCCCACGTACAGTCGCCGACACGTATACCTTGTGCACTGTGGTCTGAGCCTTCATATGCTGTGTGCAAAATAGTACCGCATAGTTATGCCACAGATAGTACGCTCTGTTCCTTAACCCATTCAACTCCGATGACAAAATGTCTTGTCATTTGGTCAAATAAAACAAAAAATCATAAAACACCAAAATGTAAACACCAGAAAAATATGACGTCAGTCCTCGCTTCGCTGCGAGCGAAGCGAGGATTGACGTCATATTTTTCTGGTGTTTACATTTTGGTGTTTTATGATTTTTTGTTTTATTTGACCAAATGACAAGACATCTTGTCATCGGAGTTGAATGGGTTAAGGAGTGTTGTGGGGAGGTCCTGAATAAAGTAGTCTGGTAGTAGTTTGATCCCGTAAGTCGTAGATACCCTGAAATTCATGACAAAAACTTCTGATCTTTGGTGGAAGATTCCAGGGAGGTGAGTAAAATAGTTTGGCCGAATTCAGATTAAAAACCCAAAAGTTTAGAATGGTACAATAATTGTAATGAGTTGCAATGATAAAGCGTTCCAACAGGAGCCCTTTTAGCCCATAACAAGGATTGATGAAAATAAAAAACAAGAAAATTTGATTATAATGATTGAAATGATTATAAGTATTAATTACAATTATTGCAATGGATGATTGTAATGATTATAATTATTATAATGATGATAACAGTAACAGTAATAATGATAATAGTACCTACATATAACAAAGACTTTTTTCCACTTACAAGGGAGGAATAATGATAATAATGACTAATGGCGGTAATAACAATAGTAAACCGTCATCATCAATCACAGGTCATCATAGGTCATCACAGGTCACATTAAGCTTTAATGAACAGACTTATCTTCTTTACCAGTAACGGGGTGGAACAGGGATGAATAAAATCACCTGACGGCAATCAAAATAATAGGAGAAGTACCACCCGATACGGAGGCAAGGTCGAGTTCCTGGCGTCGAACAAAAATCACCTGACGTTGACCAGAATGAAATTATAAAAGTGACGAAAGAAATTCAATCGGTTGATTTAGTGCTTTAACCCATTAAACTCCGATGACAAGATTCCTTGTCATTTGGTCAAATAAAACAAAAAATCATAAAACACCAAAATGTTTGATGAAACACCAGAAAAATATGACGTCAATCCTCGCTTCGCTCGCAGCGAAGCGAGGACTGACGTCATATTTTTCTGGTGTTTCATCAAACATTTTGGTGTTTTATGATTTTTTGTTTTATTTGACCAAATGACAAGGAATCTTGTCATCGGAGTTGAATGGGTTAAGCTGTTAAAGGCGGGAGGCTGAATTCTAAGCACAGTAGTTTGGTCAACAAAACTATTAGTTACCGGTTACTAACGGGCTTCGTTAGTTAACGACCATTGAATGGCTTTATACTGGCTAAAGATAGACTGTTTTATTCAGGTCATAAAGACCCCTTGTCCGTAGGAATGTATAAAAAATTAACTTTTAAAGAACTGTTTGGAAGCGTATACTATTTCCAAGAATTATTTATCACCAAAACTATTTTATATAGGATTACAAAACATCTGCTACGTAGAGGATTAATCTCACATTTCAAAACTTTAAGTTCGATATATTTTTTTTATTATTCGAAATCGTACGGACTCAACCGAAATAAAATCTTTAAAGGAAGGATATGATGAAGGAGAGCGTTCCGGGTGTTCGTCTCGAAGGCCGACCGAAGAAAGTAGCGCGTTGACATGTGCGTGCGTGCGCGCCCGCGTCTCTTCAAGTCTCCGACTGGGGGACACGCCTTTGGTCCGCCATCGTGGCCTTAAAGGGGTGGTCTCGTCCCACGGGTGCCCAAAGGTAGTCCGGGACGCCTTTTGTGGCCTTTGTAAAAGAAGTGACGTCATGGTTTTTTTTTCTTTAGATGACGTCATGTTTTTTCTTCAGATGACGTCAGATTTTTTTATATATTTTCTTATTATCTTTTACAGAATACTGTTTTCTTTTGTTATTTTCAGTGTGTTAGCTTTCATTTTCTTCTTTTGTTTTCTTAGTTATTTTATTTCATTTTATGTATATGTATGTGTCAAGGCATGTGTGTGTATTTATCCGGTGTATATATATATATATATATATATATATATATATATATATATATATATATATATATATATGTATACACATATATACAAACATATATACAAACATACAAACATATATACAAACATACAAACATACATACAAGCATACAAACATACATACATACATACATAATTGTGTGTGTGTGTGTGTGTGTGTGTGTGTGTGTGTGTGTGTGTGTGTGTGTGTGTGTGTGTGTGTGTGTGTGTGTGTGTGTGTGTGTCTGTGTGTGTGTGTCTGTGTGTGTGTTTATGTGTAATAATTTCTTTTAGGAATGTTTCACGTCTTCTGTTTTCGGAATCCTAAGGCGCGGGAGTTCCTGTAGATCACCCGACCAGACGGGAAATCTAGAAAAGAACTGACCCCAACTATTCGAATATCGTGCGGTCACTCCCACCCATCCTATTGTCTTGCACATTCTCTCTCTCTCTCTCTCTCTCTCTCTCTCTCTCTCTCTCTCTCTCTCTCTCTCTCTCTCTATCTATCTATCTATCTATCTATCTATCTATTTATCTCTCTCCCCTCTCTCTCCCCTCTCTCTCCCCTCTCTATCTCTCTCCCCTCTCTATCTCTCTCCTCTCTCTCCTCTCTCTCTCTCTCTCTCTCTCTCCTCTCTCTCTCTCTCTCTCTCTCTCTCTCTCTCTCTCTCTCTCTCTCTCTCTCTCTCTATCTATCTATCTATCTATCTATCTCTCTATCTCTTTATCTCTCTTTCTGACTCTCTGACTCTCTTTGACTCTCTGACTCTCTCCCCCTCTCCCTTTCCCTCTCTCTCCCTCTCCCTTTCCCTCTCTCTCCCTTTCCCTCTCTCTCCATCTCTCCCTCTCCCTCTCTCCATCTCTCTCTGACTCTGACTCTCTCTGACTCCTTCTTTCTGCCATCACGAAAATTAATGTCCTGAAGGTAACCAGGACAAAAGGGAAAACGTGACTCACTATAGATGAATGTTTATGGGAGTTTCTGTTCGTGTCTGTACTTGAGGACAAAAGAAAAGAGAGAGAGGGAGAGAGAGAGAGAGAGAGAGAGAGAGAGAGAGAGAGAGAGAGAGAGAGAGAGAGAGAGAGAGAGAGAGAGAGAGAAAGAGAGAGAGAGAGAAAATAAAATCACTAATGACACAAACAACCGTAAACTCCATTTGACTTTTTTTTTTTTTTCCTCTTGTATCTCCCGGAGGCCAAAAGACGATAATGAGGACAATCATCAAAAACAAAAGACGAAAATTGAGAAAGAGCTTTCGTCCAACTGGAGGACAGTAATGACCATGAAGAGTTCGTATTACCAGGAGGCAAGAAGAGGCAAGAAAGGGGGAGGGGGAGGGGGGCGAGGGAAACAAGGAAGGCAACCCTTTTTAATTTTTGCAGCCTAATGAAACCCTTTTACCAATCTGGGCTTGATGACTTTTTTACCTCCTTTTGAACAAGGCCTCTTGTATATATGAGAAGTTAACATCTTGCCCCGCCACGGAATTAGTATTCTTGTTCCCGTAGGGCCCCGTCTTCCTGTTCCCTCTGGGTCGTGACCTTTCACTCTCGGGTGAGGAGCCTACGGTAGGAGACGCTGAGTAACTGCGGCCGAAGCCGTCACTTTTGCCCTATGTGCTTGGACTGTTAGGGCAGTAACAGTTAGTGCTGGGAATCGAAGAGGAGTGCGGGATTCGAACCCACAGCTAAGCAACTGTGAGACCAGCACGCTTTCGATTACGTCACTATTGCCTCCAAGGAGGGTGGGTGAGGCGGGGTGAGACGGGGGAGGGAATGAGGGGGAGGGGGAGGGGGGCAGGGGAGGGAAGGCGGGGTGAGGGGTGAGGGGTAGGTGAGCCGGGGGAGGGGGAGGCGGATTGAGGGGGAGGGGGGCCGGGTGAGGGGGAGGCGGATTGAGGGGGAGGGGGGGCCGAGGGAGGGGGAGGCGGGGGGAGGGGGGCGGGGGAGGGGGAGGCGGGGTGAGGGGGAGGGGAGGGGGAGGCAGAGGAAGGGAAGGGGGAGGCGGGGGGGGAGTTATAAGGGTGTGGTAGGAGTCTGGTGTCGTTGATGGACGAGACCAAGAGCTAAGGACTTCGAAACTGAGGAACGAACTCTGGGAAAGTGCGGGGAGGAGCCATCGTCCACGAAATGAGGACGGAAGATTCCAACAACTTGGAGGGAGAAGCGAGGTCGCTTCTTGAAAGGTTGTGAAGTCATGTGTGCTTGTGTGCTTGCAAGCGTATCTAGACGTGCGCGCGTGAGTGCGTGCGTGCGTGTGTGCGTGCGTGTATGCGGGTGTGACTGAATGTAAGAGCATACATGTGTTTGTGAGCATGTATGCTTTCATGTGAGTGCATGTGGTGGCATAATTATATGTGTTTATCTGAGTGTACGTGAAGATATATATGTGTGTTTATGTGAGTGCATGTTAAAATGTATATTTATCTGTTTAATGGTATGTATGTGAATATATGGGCATTGAGATGATGCATTTATTTGAATCTAACAGTACGTATGTGCTTGTTAGTACTTGTGAATGTTTGTATATACTAATGTGAGGGTATATTTTTATGTGAAAATAAGGACATGTTTTTGTATGAGTGTGTGTGTTTTTCTATATGTGCGAATCTCTGCATTTATATCAGTATGCTTTTAGATGCGAGTTTATTAGTACATGTAATTAAATAAACTGCTTTGTGTGTACTTGAATGCATTTTTGTACGTAATTGTGTGTGTGTGTGTGTGTGTGTGTGTGTGTGTGTGTGTGTGTGTGTGTGTGTGTGTGTGTGTGTGTATGCGTGCGTATGTGTGTATGTGTATGTGCATGTATATGTTCATGATGTGTGTGTATCTGTGTGCACGTATGTGTTTGTTTTACAACCATTACTACCACCATCAACACTAGCATTACCACCACTATCATCAGCACCACCACCACTATCATCAGCATTACCACCACTATCACCACCACCACCACTATCACCAGCACCACCACCACTATCATCAGCATTACCACCACTATCACCAGCACCACCACCACTATCACCACCATTATCACCACCACTATCACCACCACCACCACTATCACCAGCACCACCACCACCATCACCAGCACTACCACCACTACCACCAGCACCACCACCACTATCACCAGCATTACCACCACTATCACAAGCACCACCACCACTATCACCACCACCACTATCACCACCACCTCTATCACCACCACCACTATCACCAGCACCACTATCACCAGCACCACAATCACCACCACCACCACCACTATCACCAGCATCACCATTACTATCACCAGCACCACCACCACTATCACCAGCACCACCACCACTATCACCAGCACCACCACTATCATAAGCACCACCACCACTATCACCAGCATTACCACCACTATCACCAGCACCACAATCACCAGCACCACCACCACCACTATCACCAGCACCACCGCCACTATCACCACCACTATCACCACCACTATCACCAGCACCACCACCACTATCACCAGCACCACCACCACTATCACCAGCACCACCACTGGCGCCAACCTCAGAAGCTCCGTCGCCCCAGCACCACCCTGAAAGCTTTATTGTGGCACCTCTCGGTATGACCACTTTAAGAGCCAACTTCCTCGCCCCGGTGCCAAGGCACCTGTACTTCATGACACTGGCTGGCATCGCCAGCCCATTACCGCCCATCAATCACAGGGTGGGCAGGGGATGGGGGGGAAGAGGGGGGAGGGGGGCAAGAGTCATACCCAAACAACCTGAGTAATCGATTAATGTCCTAAATGTCCCTTGGGTCTTGGATGTGACGCGTCCGCTATAATCAATCTGTGTTTGTTTTGTCCTGGCCTCGGCATGTGCAGTCTGCCTGTGCCAGAGGTTTATTAGTGCCGGTGTGGTATGTTCGGCAGCCATACTGCCACTTGATGA
Organism: Oratosquilla oratoria; assembly: GCF_046742065.1. Taxonomy (NCBI): domain Eukaryota; kingdom Metazoa; phylum Arthropoda; class Malacostraca; order Stomatopoda; family Squillidae; genus Oratosquilla; species Oratosquilla oratoria. Next base: position 46,080,170 of record NC_134783.1, on the reverse strand, counting down.
CAAAGGCTCTTGTTCAATCATCTAAGGCCACTGATAACTGTAAAGTATGCCCCGTATGATTATATTGTCGACAGAATATGGATAGTATTGATGGAGCCATTTAAAGGGGTTAATAGCATTGAGTCAATATATTGTAAATGGTATTGATCGTGGAGGGGCTGTATAAGGTTAAATGCGAAGTTTTCGGCCGCAGGAAGCGTATTATCTTACAAACTCTTCATCACTGAACACAACGTATCACTTTCCCATACAAAGGATTACAAAGGCGGAGCATGCCGACAGGAGACCTTTTGGTCCATAATTAGGTCGGATGCGAAAAAATCATAATAATAAATAAATAAATGAATAATTAAAGATATAATATAAATGATAATAAATAAATGCATAGCTATAGATAAAAAACAAACTGGTAAATAGTAAATAATGATAAATTGACATAAAACTAATAATAAGTGAAAATAAAGCAAATAACAATAAACAGCCAAATAATAACAAACAAATAAATAATCTAAGATAAATGGCAGCCATTACAGCATCTTGCTTAGGTATTTATCTAAATTAATCATTTTATTACCTAAGTGGAATTGGAAGCTTACACTCGAAGGCGCTGAATGGTCACCTTGACCCCATGCTCTCGGATAGCCAGGGCACGTGGCGGTCGATAGTATCCAATGGGGGGTTGCAGGTTTCAAGTATCACTCGACTTTTTTGTCTCTGCACTTCGCTTGCGATAGTGTCTTCCTATATATCTCTTCAGAGTACCTTGTACATGTCTGCTTCCATCTCGTATCGCGAGTTTACGAGTTTCAAGCTACACGACCGTGAGGCTGGTGGAACCTAGTCTTTCTTTCGCGTTCATCGTATTCGCGGGTTAGGGCGTCGTTACTTGTGGCGAAGGTCGAGGGGAAGGCAGTTCGAATCCTGCCACCGGCGAAGTTGAACCAAGGGCATGGTTCATTAAACTCCACGCTGCAAAGTCCTATGTTAGGGGCACCATCCTAGCCTTCCGATACGGAGGGAAGGGGAGTTTGTGACGTTGAACCATATCACATTAGGCTGCAAGGAACTCGTGGTTTTCTTCGACGGGAAAGAGAATCAAGCATTGAAGGTATTATTGTGATGAAGTGAATCTGTATTAGGACTGTGTTAGTTTCCTAGATTGAAAAGTGACCCAGCCCCCCCCCCAGTATTCACGACGGGGACCGTAACAATACAGAAGCCAACCAGTATCTGTCTATCTCTTCCTCCCCGTCTGTCTGTCAGACTGTCTACCTTTGTCTCTCTCAAACACGCACGCATGTAAGCAAGCACGCCTCGTTCCGTTTTCCTTCAGGCATTCCCTTCATGATTAATTCCCCATTCTGACGCAGTTTCAGACACTTGTTTCCACTCGTAATATAACGAGAATCATCATCATTATTACTGTTATCGTTTCCTACATACCTCATACTTGACCCTCTCTTGCAACATTTACGTCTTTGGAAGAATACCTCATCCTTCAAGTTCCAGCCCTCACCACCCCACCCCACCCCTCCGTCAGGTGCCTCCCCCCTCCCCCCTCCCCCTCCCCCCTCCTCCCTTGGGTTGGTCGAGCGATGTCATCCACAACTTCTGGATCTGGGAGTCCCGGAAGAAGGTGAGGAGTGTGGATGCAGCCGGGCGCGGCCGAATCGAAGTACAGTATGTCAACTTTATTGGAGGATATTGCGATCTTTCTCTCTTTCTCTCTTTCTCTCTCTCTCTCTCTCTCTCTCTCTCTCTCTCTCTCTCTCTCTCTCTCTCTCTCTCTCTCTCTCTCTCTCTCTCTCTCTCTCTCTCTCTCTCTCTCTCTCTCTCTCTCTCTCTCTCTCTCTCTCTCTCTCTCTCTCTCTCTCTCTCTCTCTCTTATTCTCTTTCTCTCTTATTATCTTTCTCTTAACCTCTTCCTCTTTTTTCATACTAATTCTTTCCCCTTCTCTCTTTCTTATCTCTTCTTTCAGTTCTTATCTTCCCTCTCTGTCTACCTTCCTTTTCCTTTCTCTTTAATGTCCTCTCTTCCCTTCTACTTGTCTCTCCTCCTCCCTAATCTCTTCCTCTTATTTTGTCCTCAATTTCTCCTCCCTGTCCTCGCCCCTGTCCTCTTCCTTTTCTCCCTCTTCTTCTTCCCCATCCTCCTCTTCTTCTTCCCCCTCCTCCTGTTCTTCCTCCCCTCCTCTTCTTCCTCCCCTCCTCTTCTTCTTCCTCCCTTCCCTCTCTTCTTCATCCCTTCTCTTCTTCCTCCCCTCCTCTTCTTCTTCCCCTCTTCTTCTTCCTCCCATCTTCCTCTTCTTCCTCCCCTTCCTCCTCTTCTTCCTCCCCTCCTCCTTTTCTTCCCCTCCTCCTCTTTCTCCCTTCCCTCTCTTCTTCCTTCCCTCCTCTTCTTCCTCCCTTCCCTCTCTTCTTCCTCCCCTCTTCTTCTTTCTCCCTTCCCTCTCTTCTTCCTCCCCTCTTCTTCTTCCTCCCTTCCCTCTCTTCTCCCTCCCCTTCCTCCTCTTCCTTACCTCTCTTCTTCCTCCCCTCCTCCTCTTCTTCCTTCCCTTCCTTCCCTTCTTCCTCCCCCTCCTCCTCTTCCTCCCTTTCCTCTCTTCTTCCTCCCCCTCCTCTTCTTCCTCCCCCTCCTCTTCTTCCTCCCCCTCCTCTTCTTCCTCCCCCTCCTCTTCTTCCTCCCCCTCCTCTTCTTCCTCCCCCTCCTCTTCTTCCTCCCCCTCCTCTTCTTCCTCCCCTTCCTTCTCTATCTTTCGTTTTTGGAACCCGGGGACTGACTTTTGACATCCGCCTTTCCGCTTTCCTTTCCGTCTTCCTCGCCCCCCTCACTCTTTCATCTTTCCCGTCCTTATTCTTTTCCTCTCTACGTCACTCTTTCTCCTCTCCCTTCCACCATTCCTTCGTTATTTCCCACTTCTTTATTGTTTTCATTAATCCCACTTCTGTCTTCTGCCTCTCTGTCGTTATCTCCATCTTCCTTTTGGTTCCTTCGTTCCTTCCACTACGATCTCTTAACTGCTTCATCAATTCCCGATCTCGCAGCATTAACCAGATCCCTTCACCATCGAGTCAGTGGATTACTACGAGAAACCTTTCGATCCATGAATAGGTCGGATCCCTAAAGAAAGTAATTAATAAATCATCAAAATGATATTTCAATGAATATACGAAATTGAAGATAGGTTAGTTAACAGACAAACAAATAAACGCACATAAGATTCGCACTGTTGTTCTTGTGTATGTCTAGTTAAAGATATATCAACTTTTATCAAATGCGTTCGTTTCAGAGTGAATTTTATTTCAATGATTGACTGGAATTTCTCTAATCAACTTGCAGGCTTGGTTCGCTGTTTTAACTAACCTTAGTTTCTTATCTAATTAATATTCATTGTGAAATTAATCTCTTTGCAGATAATATCAGTTTTCCATAAACTTTCGTTTTATATTGTTTGTTTTTCTTTCTCTTTATATCTTACGTAATGAATTTCTTTTTCTTTTCGTTGTTGTTTTTTATCATTTGCATCTTTACTTCCCTTTGTTTAGCTAACCTTTTTCATATTTATGTTTTTGTAATTATTCTTTTTTATGTTCTCCTCATTCCCTCCCCAACCCCGACGTCATCAACTAATGCAGTTTTAAGCGTTACTATCCATAATAGATATAATAAAAAACAATATTATTAATGTTACCATTTATACATACTTCAGTAAGAATACCTTATCCTCTTCGCTTAGGAAGGCACGAAGCGAGAACAAGGAGGAGAAGAAGAAGAAAAGGATGATGGTGATTATGGTGATGATGGTGATGATGATGATGATGATGATGATGATGATGATGATGATGATGATGATGATGATGATGATGATGATGATGATGATGATGATGATGATGATGATGATGACGATAAAAGAAAAATGATAATAAAAGGATAATGATAAAACAATAATGATGATAAAACAATAATGATGATAGAACAATAATGATGATAAAGCAATAATGATAAAACAATAATGATAAAACAATAATGATGATAAAACAATAATAATAATAAAACAATAATGATAATAAAACTGATGACAAAACAATAATGATAATAAAACAATAACGATAATAAAACAATAATGATGATAAAACAGTAATAGTGATAAAACAATAATGATGATAAAACAATAAAGATGATAAAACAATAATGATGATAAAACAATAATGATAATAAAACAGTAATAATAGTAAAATAGTAATGATAGCCTGATAATAAAACAATAATGATGATAAAACAATATTGATGATAAAACAATAATGATAAAACAATAATGATGATAAAACAATAATCATAACACCAATGAATATCATTATTGCCTTATTATGTTCTGTTCTTTGTCCAATTTATTATGTTTCGCTTCCTCCATTTCCTCCACACTACGAATTTCATCATCATTATCATTACCATCATTATATCATTATCATAAACCCGTGCTGTTTCTCTCTCTCTCCCGTCTTGTTTATTCCCCTATTGTGTTTATCATCACTTACATTTTTTCCAAGTCATTCCCTTTCCACCCTCCCGTGTATTCACGGTTTCTCGTCCTTGCTTCGCTAATTAGCTTATCCGTGATTCTCCTTATAGAACCACTCTTCTCGGCTCTGCCCCGGCCACGCCACGCCCCTCCCCGCCACGCCCCACCCCGCCCCCGCCTCGCCACGCCTTTACGTCCAAGACTCCACCTCGAGCTCTGCTTTCGTGCTATGTCCCTCCTTCCACCCTCCCTCCATCCTCCCTTCCTCCTTCCTCCCTTCTTCCGGACTCTTGCCTTCCTCCCTTCCTCCTTCCTCCTTCCTCCCTCCTCCTTCCTCCTTCCTCCCTCCTTCCTGACTCCTGCCTTACTCCCTTCCTCCTTCCTCCCTTCCTCCTTCCTCCTTCCTCCTTCCTCCCTCCTTCCTGACTCCTGTCTTCCTCCCTTCCTCCTTCCTCCCTTCCTCCTTCCTCCCTTCTTCCTGACTCTTACCTTCCTCCCTTCCTCCTTCCTCTCTCCTTCCTGACACCTGCCTTCCTTCCTTCCTTCTTCCTCTTTCCTTCCTCCTTCCTCCCTCCTTCCTGAATTTTGCCTTTCTCCCTTCCTCCTTCCTCCCTCCTTCCTGAATTTTGCCTTCCCCTCTTCCTCCCTTCCTCCTTCCTTCCTCCTTCCTTCCTTCCTTCCTTTCTTCTTCCTTCCTTCCTTCCTTCTTCCTCTTTCCTTCCTCCTTCCTCCCTCCTCCCTCCTTCCTGACTCCCGCCATCCTTCCTTCTTTCTTGTCTCCTCCTTCATCCCTCTCTCGTTCCTCCCTCCTTCCTCCCTCCTTCCTTCCTCCTTCCTTCCTCCTTCCTTCCATCTTTCGGACTCTTGCCTTCCTCCCTTCCTCCTTCCTCCCTCCCTCCTGTCTTCCTTTTTCCTTCTTCCTTCTTCCTCTTTCCTTCCTCCTTCCTCCCTCCTTCCTGACTCCCGCCATCCTTCCTTCTTTCTTGTCTCCTCCTTCATCCCTCTCTCTTTCCTTCCTCCTTCATCACTCCTTCCTCCCTCCTTCCTCCCTCCTTCTTCCCTCCATCCTGCCTGCCTTTCTTCTGCTTCCCTCTTTCTTCTCTCCTTCTTCCCTCTTTCCTCCCTCCTTCATCCTTTCTTCCTCCCTCCTTCCTCCTTCCCCCTACCCCTTACCCCCCTCTTACCCCCCCCCTTTCATCCTTTCCTCCTTCCTCTCTCCCTCCTTCCCTTCTTCCCATCTTCCTCCTTCCCTCCTTCCCTCCTTCCCTCCTTCCCGTCTTCCTCCTGCCTTCCTCCCCTCCTTTCTCTTTCTCTTATCCCTCGTCCCTCCATCATTTCTCCTTCCCTTCCTACTTTTCTTGTCTTTCTTTTATTAAAAAAAATCTCTTCCTTTCTACTTCTTCTAAAACGTGTCTCTGTGGGTGACTCACCATGGTCTTGGAACACGTGTTGGACGCGTGATAGACAACTTGTTACCTTCTCGGATGAGAGTTCTGAGCTCATACTATCCGATTTGAGAATGTGCGAGCGCTTAGGCGTGTGAGTGTGCGTGCACGTATATGTGTTAGTGTGGAGATATGCGTGTGTGTGTGTGTGTGTGTGTGTGTGTGTGTATGTGTGTGTGTGTGTGTGTGTGTGTGTGTGTGTGTGTGTGTGTGTGTGTGTGTGTGTGTGTACGTGTGTACGTGTGTACATATGTGTGTGCAAGTCTGTTGTCTTTATTGTAACCCAGCTTTGATAATTTTCCCTGGTATCAGTTCCTCTGAATATAGATTTCTCCTGAACCTCTGATTAATT
>NC_134783.1:46063853-46066353 GCF_046742065.1 Oratosquilla oratoria | reverse complement strand
TCTTCCAGATACGCGAAGACAGCCTATCACTGCTGCCGTGTTGTTCATTTGGGTGCATTCATGGATTCAGTGACCAAATACTAGAAAAGGAAAACTCACGCCACACATGTTTTAGCCATTAAGCGAAGTCAGGTCTACGAAATCGGAGCATTTGTTGTTGTTTTTTCCGCAATCCGTCATCTATTATGCAGTCGGTGTGGTTGAATATTTCATTGAAAATTCTTCCCAAATAGAATGCCTGTCGACTTCAATTGAGACTCGTCCATTGAAAGCACCGGTTTTGTATGCTGCTTTTATTAATTACCATGACTGACATTCATGACTGAGAGTTCTGCTAAAGTCCCTTTCGTCCTTGGGATGCTTTTGTGATGAATGGAATTGTTTGACGATAGCTTAAAGGAAATCAATGTATAAAAGAGGGTAAGTCCTTTAGTATGAGTTTACACAGGACTTCGGCTACGACAATGCCTCAATCGTGAGATCGTGATGTTGTCGTGAGTGGTTTTTCGTGATGGTCTTCATCGAAGAGTCACGAATCGTGGCGTTGTCGTGGCCGAAGTCGTGACTGTGTAACCTCACTCTTAAGCCGCATCCACACTTGTTGCATTTCCATGTATCGTATCATCTTTGCCTACCACCTAGTGATACGATACGGTGCAACAGGGTATTGTACCCACTTGTTGTGTATCCGTATACAGCAGGCGGATACGCAAAAAGGGGGTACAATACCCTGTTGCACCGTATTGTATCACTAGGTGGTACGCAAAGATGATACGATACATGGAAATGCAACAAGAGTGGACGCGGCTTTAGAGTCCTGGGGTGTATCCTTTCGGGTGAATAAAATCGCCTGGCTGCAGATGGCATGAATATACAAATCGTGTAATGGACTCCAATGGCGGAGGTAATACGGTGGGTTAGTGGATTTAGCGTCACCTCGGAGGTAGTGGTTCGAACCCCAGGTCAGCGTGTAGCGGCAGTAAGGGCATGTGACCAATGACTTCCAAGAGGCATTGTGGTTCATAACTGCTCGTATAACGAAATAATAGATAAATAATAATAATAATAATAATAATAATAATAATAATAATAATAATAATAATAATAATAATAATAATAATAATAATAATAATAATAATAATAATAATAATAATAATAATAATGAAGAAAGGAAATTTAATAAATGAATAGACAAAAATAAATCAATGAAATAAGATCAAACATAATAGAATATGGTAAGATAAAAGTATACGAAGAAAAAATCCAAACTTTGAGTTCGGATCCGTGTCTCTCATGATGAAATTGAAACTGGCACGTAAAAGGGACCTAAAGGTTTATAGAGATTAGTCTTGTATTCTTGGTCTTGGGTCCTTCTCTTTGAAGAGTTATAAATTATTTTCAAAAATGAAATTAACATTTTGTCAGATTTCTGTTCAAGAGGTTAATATCGGAGTGATTATGTTGAGGAGAGGGAAGCTTGTTAAATCTAGACAAGGGGACGCAGTGGACAGAATCTAGCTGAAGACTTAGAAGGGTTTACAGTCTAACGGTTCGTCGAACGCGGTTCGACAGACACGTGTTTAAAGTGATTTGTGAACGTGTGAACGGGGTATTTGGTTGTCGAACACGTTGGTTAAATCCCAAACACCCCGTTCACACGTTCGCACATCACTTTAAACACGTGTCTGTCGAACCGCGTTCGACGAACCGTTAGACCCCTTCTTAGTCGTATTCGAAAAATTAATCTAGACATTTTTGGGTTCAAAGAAATTGGCGGTTAACGACGAACAACAACAACAAAAAGGGGGGGGGGGACGGAGCCTTCATTAGTACGAGATTTCGCTTGTCAAAGTTTTGTCATGTACGAGTACTCGATAAAACTCTAGCAAGGAAAACGTACTAATAAACATTCCGTCCTCATATAATGTTGTTTTTGACAGTCATTGGATTGTCCATAGTGCATGTTTGTGCGCATATAATTGGATTGTTGGATTTGTCGGATCACTCGGGTAGATTTTTGGGGGAAAAAAATAGTGCATTTAGGGAATTAGAACAAAAAAGTAATGTGCTTTCGTTCTTAATGAGGACGACGTCAAAAAATGTATTCAAACTATTTAAAACATTCTTGTCCCATATATGTTGCGGTCTTTGAGGAATTTGTAGCATGTTAACACCTCCGTGAGCTTAGATCGCAACAATAAGAAATATGGAGAAAACTAGAAGAGAGAATGGAAACTAAGAAGTTTTATTTAGAGAAAGCTGAGGCAGACCTAGAATTAGGCCAAAGAGAAACCTAGAAAATTAGGCAGAAAAGCTAAGATTGATAATCACGATATGACAATAGTGGGCATAATCTATCAAGAATCAGTGCACAACCCACAGAGTAGAGGTGGTTACACACTAGGCTAGCATGCTACCTGCGTTTGCTACTTCGTTTGTGTACAAACAACTTCGATTACAAGATTCTAGACTTCCGTAAGAATATCTCAGCAATGTGCCT
>NC_134783.1:46048853-46058853 GCF_046742065.1 Oratosquilla oratoria | reverse complement strand
AAAAATACACGTCTTAGAGCTTCGGCATCCGCATGTTTATGCCTGTGACCATCATTCGAAGGGAATATTTGTGTGCCATAATCCCACTCGATAGAACTCCCGCCAGAGGACAAAACGAACCATAAAATTGAAGTCGAAGCTCGAGTCGGCGAACGTATTGCGTGGAGTCGTGACGTAGCATTCGGTAATGGCGGGAAAGTGTCGGCCAGAGGCGCCGAACGTGAAGGTCGAGGATGCCACTAAACACGTTCTGGTACGATTTGACATCAGCAGTTAAAGCACTTACACAATGGCTGAGGGGAGCCTTGAATTCTTAGGCAGTTTCCCTTTATCGTCCTGCTCTTGGTTGCAGGTAATGATAACCCGCGTTTGTACTTGAGACCCGAAGAGCTTTTCGGAGACACGGAGAGTTTCCGACGACCCATAAGAACTTTCAGAACTTCCGGGGAGGTTTTCAAAGACTCCTGAAGACCCAAAGAGCTTCTAGGAGACGCAGAGAGCTTCCCAAAGACCCGGAGAGCTTCCCAAAGACCCGGAGAGCTTTCCGAAGACCCTGAGAGTTTTTCGAAGACCCGAAGAGCTTCCAGAAGACCCTGAGAACTTCCTGAGGGCCCGGAGAGCTTCCCAAAGACTCGGAAGTTTGGAGGGAAAATAATCGTAAAACAGTATTTAATGTCTTAGGAGTTGGAAGGATCTTCAGAGAACCATTGAAATAACGAGGTCGTTAAAGACTCGAAATGGTGCCCATGTATTAGAATTTCATGATGAAATAAAGATCGGCTAAACTATTTATTACTCGTAAACTTAGACGGAATGTTTATTTGCTTAAGTGTATTAGGTAGTGTGTTGTAACTGAACTTGAAGAGATAGCCAATATATCATCAGCCTAGCTCATAACACATGTGGGAAGAAAGGTGGAAAAGAGTGAAAAGAGAAGATAAAGTGAAATTGGAAAAGAGAGCGAAAGAAGAGGCGGTGAGATGTATAGGAGTTGGTGGAAAGGGAGAGATGGGGAGGGATGAGGTAGGAAATGATAAGAATAGATGTATGTATATAAAGGAAAAGAACGAATAGGAGAAAATGAAAGTTCGACACGGTGATGGGTGATTGAGAGAGAGATTTGAATTTATTTTATGTTTTGACTGATTGAAATAGGCGGGGAGGAGGAGGTGGATAGAAGGGGGAGGTGGGTGTGGAGGGGGAGGTGGATAGGTGGGGGGAGACAAGTCATTGGGTGGGGTGACGAGTTAAGTCTAGTGTCGACCTTCAGTGACTTAGCAAATAAAGTTGAATTAATATCAAAATACCACAGTAATCACATTTCTTTAAGGCGTATATTTACGATAAGAAAGATTCTACGAAGTCGTTAGATAATTAATTCACCTCGTAAATCTTTAGAAGATTGTGGTACTTGGAAAAGGAGGTATCCTGCGTGACTCCTAGACAGAGTCCTCGCAGATTATTATTAATCAATAGGATTATAATATTTTGTACCTAAAGGGTTTTATATTTACCCTTGAACGATACGGCTGGACATTTGTCGAGTGTAGGCACAGCGGCAACGGAGTGAGAAAAAATAAAAGAATTGAAAAAAAAAAATGGAATTTGAGTGCCTGACGAGGGCCGCAGTGATCCAATACTTTCAGAAATTTATGAGTCGTAAAAATGCCTGTCGGATTCCGTCGGATTCCGTCGGATTCCGTCGGATTTCGTACGACTGCCAACCCCAAGGATGGAGGAGCTGACAGCGTAGGCCGTTTTGTAAGTCAGTAGGGCTTGTTTGAACAAATACAAATACGAAGGCTGTCTAGCTTATGCTATAAAGACTAATATCCACGAAGTTCGGTGTGGTATTGGGATGCGTGTGAACAAATATGTAGGTGTTTGTGAAATCGGAAGTTCATATAAGGAGGCCATTTTATTTATTTATTCATTTATTTATTTTATTTTCCTTTCTTTCTTTTTTTCTTCTTTTTTTTAGTTCTTGAGAGTGACTGGTTTAATTCTTGCTAAATAACCAAAGAAGGTTAGCTAAGCGTTCGAAAAAGAGATAAAGCGATGCCCGGCCATTGTTTAAAAAAACGAGTTCTGGAGTCTGGATGAACTCGCTTTTTTTGAAAAGGGGGTTCTTCACTGTGTACTAGATCATTAGCTGGAAGAATAGGAAGGAAGAGGAAAACGATTTCTAAAAAAGACAAAAGTCCCATCGAGCGAGGAGGAGTAGGGAAAGGTGTAGGATTTACAGGAAGATGGAGGTAGACGTGGAGGAGGAGGAGGACGAGGTAGTGGAGGTGAATGTAAAGGAGGAGGAGGAGGAGGAGGAGGTGAGGGAAAAATAAGAGGGTGTATGGAAAGATGGTGTGAAGAGAAGGAAGAGAAAACAGGGTGGAGGAGGAAGAGAGGAGGAGGAAGATGAGGAAAGGAGTAATGGGGGATAAGGGAGGGGGCGTCAAATATGAAAGGGAAGGAGATAAGAAGAAAAGATAAGAAACGAATAAAGAGAAAAATGAAGGAGAAAAAATAAGCTGTCAGGAGGAGAGAAGAAAGGGGAGAAAAAGGTAATACAAAGGATGGGAGAGGGAGCAAAGATTTTTTTTTTTTTTTTTTTTTTTTACGCCATTGTATTGCATGTGGTGGTGCGTCTGCATTTCTTGCAAGTGTCCGCAACCATTGCTTGGAAGCATTAGGAAGCGGCCCGGTCGCCTCGTGACTCAGCTGCTTCTACATTACTTGGTAAATGGTTGTGAATGTATGTGTATGTGTATGGGTGAGAGAGCGAGTGATAAGTGAGTGAGTGAGGGATATGTTTTCCATCACACACATATACACGCACACACACACACACACACACACACACACACACACACACACACACACACACACACACACACACACACACACACACACACACACACACACACACACACACCTACACACACACACTCCTACACACACACACACACACACACACACACACACACACACACACACACACACACACACACACACACACACACACACACACACACACACACACACACACACACACACACACACACACACACACACACACACACACACACACACACACACACACACACATTTACATACGCGCACACTCATACAAACACACACCTACAACCACACACACATTTACATACACTCTTATAGATACACATATACATACACGTTCATAGATGCACACATACATACACGCTCATATATACACATACACGCTCATAGGTATACACATACATACACGTTTATAAATACATACATACATGTATGTGCTCCCCTTCAATTTCTTTGCCCTAACTTAGGAGTGGTTTCCCCTATAATGGGCGGTCGGTCATGACAAGTGTTCACCTCCCCTTTACTCCCCTCACCCTTATTCCCCTCATCCTACTCCCCCTCCTACTTTTCTTCCTTCACTTCCTCCTCCACTTCCTCCTTCTCTTCTTCCTCCTCCTCCCCCTCCTCCTCCTCGTCATCCTTATCGCCTGTCTCCAATTTCTCATCTTTCTTCACCTTATTCTTCTACCTTTCTTCTTCTTACTGCTTCTCTTTATCCTCCTCCTCTTTATCCTCCTCCTCTTTATCCTCCTCATCCTGCTCGTCCTCCTGCTCGTCCTCCTCCTCCTCCTTCCTCCTCCTCCTTCCTCCTCCTCCTGCTCGTCTTCCTCCTCCTCCTCCTCCTCCTCCTCCTCCTGCTCGTCCTCCTGCTCGTCCTCCTCCTTCTCCTCCTCCTGCTCGTCCTCCTCCTTCTCCTCCTCCTGCTCGTCCTCCTCCTTCTCCTCCTCCTGCTCGTCCTCCTCCTCCTCCTCCTCCTCCTCCTCCTCGTCATCCTTTTCGCCCGCCTCCAATTTCTCATCTTTCTTCGCCTAGTTCTTCTACCTTTCCTCCATCTCCTCTTCCTCCTCCTCCTCCTCCTCCTTCTCCTCTTCATCCTCCTCCTCCTCCTCCGCTCGAAGTGTTTACCGCCTCCCCTGGGGATAATTTCTTCCCCGTAGACCGCTGCCAACCGACGGGCTGCGTACCTCGGCCATTCCTGTTCCCTCATATTTCCCCTCCTCCAACCTCCCAGCCTCCGCCACTGTGCCCGGGTTTATAGCATCCTTCCTCCCCTCACCTCCTCTCCTCTCCCCTCACCTCCTCTCCTCCATTCCCCTCCTCTCCTTTCCCCTCTTCTCCTTTCCCCTCTTCTCCTATCCCTTCCCCTCCTCTCCTTTCCCCTCTTCTCCTATCCCCTCCTCTCCTTTTCCCTCCTCTCCTCTCCATTCCCCTCCTCTCCTTTACCCTCTTCTCCTATCCCCTCCTCTCCTTTCCACCTCCTCTCCTTTCCCCTCTTCTCCTTCCCCCTCCTTTCCTTTTCTTCCCTCCTTCTTCCCCCTCCTTTCCTTTCTCTCCTTCTACTTCCCCTCCTCTCCTTTCCCCTCCTCTCCTTTCCCCTCCTCTTCTTTCCCCTCTTCCTCCCTCCACGTCCACCCTCTTCACTTTCATTCCTCTCCATTTTCATCCCTTCTCCCGTCTTCCTTTCCTCTTCCCTGCCCTCCTTTCCCCTTCTCTCCTTCCCCCTTACCTCATTTCCCCTTCCCTCATTTTCCCTTCCCTCCTTTCCCCTTCCCTCCTTTCACCTTCCCTCATTTCCCCTTCCCTCATTCCCCTTCCCTCATTTCCCCTTCCCTCATTTCCCCTTCCCTCATTTCCCCTTCCTTCATTCCCCTTCCCTCATTTCCCCTTCCCTCCTTTCCCCTTCCCTTTTTCCTCTTCCCTCCTTTCCCCTTCCCTCCTTTCTCCTTCCCTCCTTTCCCCTTTCCTCCTTTCCCCTTTCCTCCTTTCCCCCTCTCTCCTTTCCCCTTCCCTCCTTTCCCCCTCTCTCCTTTCCCCTTCCCTCTTTTCCCCCTCTCTCCTTTCCCCTTCCCTCCTTTCCCCTTCCCTTCTTTCCCCTTCCCTTCTTTCCCCTTCCCTCCTTTCCCCTTCCCTCCTTTCCCCTTCCCTCCTTTCCCCTTCCCTCCTTTCCCCTTCTCTCCTTTCGACTCGCGCTCTTCCTCATGTCCCCATATGCTCCCACACTCCCCCGCAGGCACCCTCCCGTTCCCTCACGCTCCTTTACACACTCTCTCGTCTCCTTATGCTTATTCACACCCTCTCACGCCCTCTCAGGCCCCTTCATACACACCCTCACGTCTCCCCACGTTCCCCTCACGTTCCCCTCACGTCCCTCTCACGTCCCTCTCACGTCCCCCTCACGTCCCCCTCACTCGTCCCCATCACGTCCCCCTCACGTCCCTCTCACGTCCCTCTCACGTCCCCCTCACGTCCCCCTCACGTCCCCCTCACGTCCCCATCACGCCTCCTCACGTCCCTCTCATGTCCCCCTCACGTCCCTCTCACGTCCCCCTCACGTCCCTCTCACGTCCCCCTCACGTCCCCCTCACGTCCCTCTCACGTCCCTCTCACGCCCCCCTCACGTCCCTCTCACGTCCCCCTCACGTCACTCTCACGCCCCCTCACGCCCCTCTCACGTCCCTCTCACGTCTCCATCACGCCCCCCTCACGTCCCTCTCACGCCCTCTCACGTCCCTCTCACGCCCCCTCACGTCCCCATCACGCCCCCATCACGTCCCTCTCACGTCCCCCTCACGTTCCCCTCACGTCCCCATCAAGCCCCCCTCACTCGTCCCTCACGCCCCTCACGCCCCCCATTACGCCTACCAGCATTTCTTAAAATTCCCCACATCTTAGTTGAGCCGCACGGGAGTGTCTTTACCCTGAATACGAAAATATATATGTTGTTTTTTTCTCCCCAACAGCACTGACCCGTCCTTCCTCCACCGTAATACCTCTCCCCGTCTTGGTCTTTACTCTTTTGTTTTTCTTCTTATTTTTCCTCCTCTCGTCTTCTCTCTTTCTCTCTTTGCCTCTCCTTTTCTCTCTTTTTCTCGCCTCTTCATTCCTTTCCTCTCCTCTCTTTCCTCTCTTCCTCTCCTCTCTTCCTCTCTTTCTCCCCTCTCTTCCCTTCTCTTTTTCTGTTCCCCTCTCTTCTTTTCCCCTCTCTTTTTCTCTTCCTCTTTTTCTATCTGTCTGTCTGTCTCTCTCTCCCCCACCTCTCTCTCTCTCTCTCTCTCTCTCTCTCTCTCTCTCTCTCTCTCTCTCTCTCTCTCTCTCTCTCTCTCTCTCTCTCTCTCTCTCTCTCTCTCTCTCTCTCTCTCTCTCTCTCTCTCTCTCTCTCCGTCCCTCCCTTCCTCCCTGTCTCTCCCTGTCTCTCCTCTCTTATCTCTATTCCCCCTTTTACTCTTTCATTTTCTCCCTTCCTCCTTTCCCACTTTCTCCTCTTCCTCCTCCTCTTAATTTTCACCCTCTTCCTCCTCCTTCCTTGTCTTCCATGTTTTATTTAGGGTTCCTCGTTCATCCTCCTCTGTGTCCCTAACTCCCTAATCCCGCTTACAATCTCCCAGAACTTGTTCGTTTTACCTCGTTCACCTCAACTCGCTTCCTTCCACCTACAGACGGCCACTTTTCTTTTTCTTTTTCTTCGGGATGAGGAACGAGAACGGGAGTACTAAAGGCTGGGGAGGTATACAAACATGGCGGAAATTAATCTTCCTCATAGCTCTCTCTCTCTCTCTCTCTCTCTCTCTCTCTCTCTCTCTCTCTCTCTCTCTCTCTCTCTCTCTCTCTCTCTCTCTCTCTCCTCTCTCTCTCTCTCGCTCTCTCTCTCGCTCTCTCTCTTTCTCTCTCTCTCTTCTCTTTTCTCTCTCTCTCTCTCTCTCTCTCTCTCTCTCTCTCTCTCTCTCTCTCTCTCTCTCTCTCTCTCCCCCTCCCTCCCTCCCTCTCTCCCCCTCTCTCTCTCTATCTCTCTCTCTCCCCCTCTCTCTCTCTCTATCTCTATCTATCTCTCTCTATCTCTATCTCTATCTCTGTAAGCCTTTTCTCTGCTGATCTCTGTCCCTGCCTGTCTCTGTCTCTGTCTGCCTATGTTCCTGTCTCTCTATGTCGCTTCCTGCCTCTGCTACTAGAATCAACACCATAAACACCACTACGTTGAACACCACCGCCATCACCACGAACATCACCACCACCACCACTTATTTCACCAACACCACCATCTACATTTCTTCTTTTGCCTTTACTCCCACATCAACCACCATCTTGGTATGTTAGACCTTATGCCACAACCACCACAACTACAACCACCACCACCACCACTCCCACCACCACCACTCCCACCACCACCACTCCCTACCAACTCCCCGTCCCTCGTACTCCACGCCCAAACCCCCACGGCTGCAAACACTCCTCTCCTTGGTGCGGCAGTACCGCGGGGAAACGGCGCTCCCAAAGTTTGCATTTTAGGCCGCGCGTTTTACGTAATTGCACGTTTCGTAAACTCGTGAAGACGTGTCGGGGGGGGAGGGGGCTCTGGAAGTCGGGGTGGGGGCCATCTTGACCCCCGTGTACCTGCGGCCGGTGCCGCCAGCAGAGGATCCGTCCCTGCAGGGGGGTCAAGCTTAAAAAACGGGTTATGGGTATTTGTTCAAGATTGTATTTTGTCAGCAATAACCAGCGGTTCTATCCCTGGCTGTGGGAAAGGAAAGTTTTCGGAAAGGTAGCTGGACGGTAGCACGGGAGGCCTTGAAAGTGATAGGCTTTTTGAGCGGAGATGAACCAGTAATGATAATAAGAAAATAGATAAAAAAAAAAATTGCTGTGTGACTGTGCTCTGTACGGGTGGCTCTGAAGTCCCCTAAACATTGACTGCATAGAATGTACAGTCGGTACAGAATCGATAAAGAACAAAAGCGATACTCTACTGACATGTTGCATATTTATTAATTTATTTTAGACACTGGATGGTAAAGGATATATGCGATGAAATATTCGTGAAGTGTCCACAAACTTTACGAATGCTTCTGTCTATCCTATGCCTCGCGTGATCACGGATTTGATTCTGTATAAATAATGATAGTTGTCTTCATGAAATCATCAATGGCCGACTTGTTACCTTGTAACGCTTTTAGATATTTCACATGTCCCTGTCAACATGTTATCTGTATGCAACTGTAATGTTCACCTCTCCTCTCTTTCATATGTAACCACTTCTGCTTCTGATGTATCTTGGCATTGATGGTTGCATCTGGACATATGTTGAACAACCAAGGAGGCATAACACATCCCTGTTTCGATCGCCCTTCCTCACTGATTCACAAAACAGTTCTCACACACAAGCCTTACTTAAGATCCGAATATATCTACAAACCGGTACACACACACACACACACACACACACACACACACACACACACACACACACACACACACACACACACACACACACACGGTGGCGGATTGGTAAAGCACTGGCCTCACAAGCCAGAGAACCGGGGTTCGATTCCCCGGTCGGGCGGAGATATGTTGGGTTTGTCTCCTTTCACGTGTAGCCCCTGTTCACCTAGCAGCGAGTAGGTACGGGACGTTAGTCAAGGAGTTGTGACCTTGCTGTCCCGGTGTGTGGTGTGTGAGTGGTCTCAGACCTACCCAGAGATCGGCTAATAAGGAGCTCTGAGCTCACTGCCGTAGGGTGGTGTCTGGCTGTCTCGACAGAATCTGCAGCAGGTGAATACATACACACACACACACACACACACACGATTTTAGACGTAATTTTTAAGGATCATTTGAAATCATGTAAATGATAAAGCCCAATACTAATCCTTTATTTCTCTCTCTGTTTCAGGTGAGTACAGCAGTTTGCCTTATTCAGTGGCCACGAGTAAGTAATTACGTATTTCCAGAATTCCATCCAGGCGCTTTCTTCCCATGCTGGTCATAGTGTTGTCTTGTTCTGTAGTCTTCTCGTCTCTGTTATAGTGATTCCCCCTTTGTGTCTGCATGAAAGTTTCCCATTAACCCATGAAATGGGTTCTCTGTGTCGGTGAAAGAAGGATCCCTGTTGTCGTCGTCGGAAGTCTTTATCCTTTTTTTGAGTTTGGATACCAAAAGATAGATCGAGAAGAAGATAGTGTCTCCCATTCCGGTTGTCCACTTGTGTGCGATTTACTATGGGATTTTCAGCAGGATATTCTTTGTTCCAGATCCCTGTCTTGGTTGTTTGTTTTGGTCTGAGGAGTTGTGTTCCTTATCGAGGTTGGCCCAGAGCTGGAAATCCGTGAATGGATATAAAGTGGTATACTAAAGTATTGGAATATATTCAGAAAGGAATTCTTGAAGTTGCTGTCGAAAGAGAAGTAAAGAATACGATGCAGACGGTGAGGGAAAAAAACAGGATGTGCTTGTGCTAAAGGGTGGGCGAAAATACGTGTATATTATACACATACACACGCACGGATATACACACGCGCGCATATATACACGCTCACATATACACACGCACGCACGTACACACACATGGTCATACATACGAACATACATGCATATGCACGAACATACGCACACACACGTATATGCATATGCACAGACATACGCACGTACATACACATGCAGGTACATACGCACACACCCACAGCTACACGCACACACACACTCGAGCATACATATGCATATACATACGCATATATACATACACATACGGACACACACACGCACACACACATATATGCATGCAGATACGCACGCATATATGCACGCACTTATATATGCACATACACACGCACACACACACACACACACACACACACACACACACACACACACACACACACACAAAAGGAGGGATACAGACAGGTAGGTAGACAGACAGACAGACAGACAGACGGACGGACAGATAGACAGATGTGGGATCAGGAATGTCTCTGTGAGGTGAGAGACTCCTGTTGTCCTTTTGGCCTTTGCTGCTTCTGGCATTTGGTCTTCGCTCTTCGGCTCTCCACTTCTTTTGGAGCCTCCGGCAAGACCCAAGCGTTGCTCAGGGGCCGGAAGTGTGACCCTTGTCCCAAAGAGTTCAGTCGGACATCATCCTGTGCTTGGCTTCTCTGCAGAC
>NC_134783.1:46036353-46038853 GCF_046742065.1 Oratosquilla oratoria | reverse complement strand
ATATATATATATATATATATATATATATATGTGTGTTTATATACATATATATATATATATATATATGTGTGTATATATGTATATATATATGTATGTATGTATATATATGTATATATATATATATATATGTTTATATATATATATATACAC
This sequence comes from Oratosquilla oratoria, assembly GCF_046742065.1. Taxonomy (NCBI): domain Eukaryota; kingdom Metazoa; phylum Arthropoda; class Malacostraca; order Stomatopoda; family Squillidae; genus Oratosquilla; species Oratosquilla oratoria. The sequence goes on along the minus strand of NC_134783.1, from coordinate 46,038,703 downwards.
ATATATATATGAATATATATATATTACAAAGGATTACAAAGGATTACAAAGGCAAAGCATGCCGACAGGAGACCTTTTGATCCATATCTAGGTCGGTTGCAAAAAAAAAAAAAAAAAAATCATATTAATAATAAATTAAAACTATAACAATGTAAATAACAATTAAAATACATAAATAAATGCATTGGTATAGTTGAATAACACAAACAGGTAAATAGTAAATGATAATAAATTGACATATAACTAATAATAAATGAAAATCAGACAGACAAATTATAACAAAACAAAAACAAATAATATAACATAAATTATAATAATTACAGCATCTTACTTAGGTATTTATCTAAATGATTCTTAAAGCTTCGAACTGAACTACATTGCACTACCTGTGCAGGAAGTTTATTCCATTCATTAACTACACGGTTGGCAAAGTTGTTTCTACCTACTTCCAAATTGAATCTATTTCCGGACAGTTTGAGACCATTGTTTCTTGTCTGATTCTCATTCAATGTGAAAATTTTGTCACTTTTGATGTTGTCAATTCCCTTTAAAATCTTAAAGACCTGTATCAAGTCACCTCTGAGTCTACGCTTTTTTAGGGAAAACAGATTCATGTGCTTAAGTCGATTTTCGTATGATTTATTTTTGATATTTGGAATCAGTTTTGTGGCTCGCCGTTGTACTTTTTCCAGTCTGTCAATGTCTTTAATGAGATTCGGTGACCATACGGAAACAGCATATTCCAAATGTGGACGAACTAACGATTTATATAGCTTGTTAATGAGTGATGGACTTTTGAAATCAAAAGATCGCGCAATCAATCCCAGAATCTTATTTGCTTTCTCAGAGGCTGAAATACACTGCTTGGATGATTTGAGGTTGTTACTGATAATTACGCCGAGATCTTTTTCACTATCCACTTTTGTTAACGAATTTCCAAATAACTTGTAATCGTACTTGCTGTTATTTTTACCTATGTGCATTACCTTGCATTTACTTGTGTTAAATTTCATTAGCCACTTTTCAGACCATTGCTGTAATTTATCTAAATCTTCTTGAATATCTAATTGGTTTGAGTGATCATTTGCCACTCCGCACAGTTTTGTATCATCAGCAAATTTGGAAACAGTAGATTTTAGTCCATGGTCTATATCATTTATATATACTATGAATAGAAGTGGCCCAAGAACGGAACCCTGAGGAACTCCACTTGCAACACTTTTCCATCCAGAAGTTTTTTCCATTTAAAACAACTCTCTGTTTTCGACCTTTCAACCAATTACTAGTCCAACCTAATAGGCTACCACTTATTCCATGCAAAGCTAATTTAGTAAGTAGTCTTTCGTGTGGGACGGTATCAAAAGCTTTTGCAAAGTCTAGATATATTAAATCTATATTGTTTCTTTTGTCATAATTCGAGACAACTGTGTTGTAGAATTCGAGTAAGTTAGTCACGCAAGAACGTTTCCGTCTGAAACCATGTTGGCTATCATTTATCAAACGGTTACTTTCTAAATGATATTCGATAGCATCTCTGATGATAGTTTCCATTATTTTTCCTACGATCGAAGTCAAACTAATAGGCCTATAGTTATTTGGTTTCTTTTTGTCACCTTTTTTGAATATGGGAGTAACGTTAGCTAGCTTCCATTCTCTTGGGACATCTCCGGATATGATGGATTTCTTGAAAATAATTTCTAATGGAACAACAATCTCATTTTTCATTTCCTTTAAGATTCTTGGATGCCAACCGTCAGGCCCTGGTGTTTTATTAACTTTGAGTTTGTCTATACACCTTTTAATTTTTGCTTTTGTTATATTTACCGTAGTGAGTAAGTTTACCCCAGACTTTTCACAGGTTTCAGTTTGGAATTCACTTTGAGGTGTTTCGTTTACGAATACCGAGCTAAAATAATTGTTTAAGAGATTACACATTCCTTCATTTGAATATTCAAGTTGACCGTCAGCAGATAATAGTGGACCAATGTGATTCCTAACAACCTTTTTATCTCTAATGTAACTATAGAATTCTTTGGGATTCTCTTTGGATTTCTCAGCGATGTTCATTTCGTATTGTCGTTTTCTTTTTCTTATTGTCTTTTTTAAATCTCTCTGTATTGATACATAACTTTCATAGTCATTTGATGCACCCGAGCACTTATATTTCTTATAAGCCTGTCTCTTTTTAGCAATACTTTTTTCAGTATATATGTATATATACGTACATGTACGTACTCGTACATAAATATTTGCTGTTGGAGCTGATGTGGGGCCCTTTGTCAGGATGACCTAAGACTCAAATAGAGATAACCAGGACGAAATATATAAAGGCTTTCACAATGGGATTGGG
>NC_134783.1:46026353-46028853 GCF_046742065.1 Oratosquilla oratoria | reverse complement strand
TCGTCCTCCTCCTCCTATTCCTTCTCCTCACCTTCTCCTCCTCCTACTCCTCCTCACCTTCACCCCCTCCTCCTCCTCCTCCTCCTTCCCCTCCCCCACCTCCTCCTCCTCGTCCACGTCCTCCTTCCCCCACCTCCTCCTCCTCCTCCTCGTCCAAGTCCTCCTTCCCCATCTCCTCTTCCTCGTCCACATCCTCCTTCCCTACCTCCTCCTCTCCCTCATATTATCCCTACTCCTACTCCTCCTTTCACTTCACCCTCCTCCTACTCCTCCTTCCACTTCACCCTCCTCCTCCTTCTCCTCCTCCTCCCATCATGCTCCTCTGAGGCCCTATTCTTTCAGACTCGTCCTCCACTTGAGGCACCTTCCCCCCCACTCCTAATCCTTGTCTGGTTTTCCTGTCAGCTTGCCAATGACCTTATCTTCCCAAAATAACCCCCCCCCCCACTTTTTTTTTTTTTTTTTTTTTTAATTTGGGTGATCATCTTAGCCTCGCTCTCCGTCTCTCCCTGTCACCGCCTCTCCTCTCTCTCTGTTTGTCTGTCTCTGTCTCTGTCTCTCTTTCTCTCTTTTTATCTTTATCTCTGCCTCTCTCTTTATATCTTTACCTTTCTCGCTCTCTCTATCTCCCTATCTCTCGCTATCTCTCTTTGTCTCTGCCTCTTTCTCTCTTTATCTCTCTCTTTATGTTCTCTATATCTCTCTCTTTATGTCCTCCATATCTCTCTCTCCCTCTCCCTCTCCCTTTCTCTCTCCCTCTCCCTTTCTCCCTCTCCCTCTCCCTTTCTCCCTCTCCCTCTCCCTTTCTCCCTCTCCCTTTCTCCCTCTCCCTCCCTCCCTCTCTCTCTCTCTCTCTCTCTCTCTCTCTCTCTCTCTCTCTCTCTCTCTCTCTCTCTCTCTCTCTCTCTCTCTCTCTCTCTTTATCTCTCTCTCTTTATCTCTCTTTATCTCTACCTCTATCTCTCCCTCTCCTTCTCTCTCTCCCTTTCTCTCTCTATGTATATACATATATATTTGTATATATATATATATATATATATATATATATATATATATATATATGTATATATATATATATATATATATATATATATATATATATAATATAAGAATTTTACAACTTGTCCTTGTAAAAATTTCCCATTTTTATATTTTGGGGAAACAGGTCGTGGATTAGAAAAAAGGTTATACGAACACAAAAATTATGTAAGAACCCACAGGCTTTCTAATTCTATAGTAAGACACATAGATACACATGACCACCTTCCGGACTGGGACAATGCAATTATAATAAATAATGGTTCAACGAAGAAATTAAGAAAAACAATAGAAGCAGCCTATATTTGTGGTAATAATAACATCAACCATAGAGATTGTTTTATATGCTTGGCAAGAGCTACAAGTTTATTGGTAGTTGAAGAAAACAAACGGACAAATTTTCCGAGCACGACGACCTTTCCTAGGCACCCTGTGAGATGACATACCTATGTATAAAATGTTCATGTTGTACTTTATTGTTAAGCTTTGTGACCAAAACCCTAAAGGTCGAAACGTTAAGGCAGTAAAATTCTTCCATTATTCCTCGTATACTTCCTCCGCCTTCAGTTATATTTGCCATAGTTTATATCAATATATATATATAAATACATATATATATATACATATATATATATATATATATATATATATATATATATATATATATATATTGACACATACCGTACATATACTGCCTCCTTTCTTAGCTTCATTTCGTCACCGTTTTGTCTTTTCTGTTACTCTAAAGTTCCTTACTGTGCTTTCCTTTCTCCACCTCCTCTCCATCTTTCTCCCTTAGTATTCCTGTAGCTTCCCCCTTTGTTTTTGTTTGTGCATCCATTTCTTTCTTCTCTTCCTTTCTTTCCTTTGTTTCTCTTCGTTATTTGACTCGATTTCTCTTTTTTTTTTCTCTCGCGCCAACTTCACTCGTTCATATTGTTCTCCTACGTTTCGTCGCTTCTTTTTTTCTCTTCCGTTGTTTTTATGTAACGCCAGTTTTGCCTCGCGGAAAGAAAACAGAAGAAATAGTATGAAAGTCCTTGAAGGTAAACCAGACTTTTTTTTTTTTTTTTTTTTCGCTCATGTAAAGATCTCGTAGAGAAGTGTCCCCTTGCTGCATGTCAGTAAGGCACTGTTCACACTAGCGGTTTGAACCGCACGGAAACCGCGGCGGTACCTCATAGTCAAGGAAAAGTTGTGCGGTTTTGTGTGAACACTTCCGTTGACTTGCACTGTAATTGAACCGCCGCGGTTCAAAATGCTAGTGTGAATAGGTCCTCAATCCTGTAAACACTTTAACTTCCTTTTTGAGGCGAAGTTACCAAGGATCGTAGTCATCATCATCATAATCACTGTAATCTTCATTATCACCATCGTCATCATCAATGTCGTCCTCATCGTCGTCGTCCTCATCGTTATGTACGTTATCGTCATCACCTTCATCATCACCACCATCATGTTC
>NC_134783.1:46003853-46021353 GCF_046742065.1 Oratosquilla oratoria | reverse complement strand
GAAAGGAAGAGTGAATAACTTGGGTGAGCTTGGATGCGTGTTTTGTGTCCTGGTACGTTTATGGGACTAGATATTCAGTTGATTTAGTGGAACTTTGGCAATTTAATGCGCAAATGCGTTTGCTCACATGCACGTTAGCATGCATGTACATACACACATGCATACACACACACAGACACACACACACACACACACACACACACACACACACACACACACACACACACACACACACACACACACACACACACACACACACACACACACACACACACACACACAGTGAAGGGTTTAGCGTCGAAGTTGATAGCTATCAATCATGAGTTAAGTACGTGATCCAAGAAAATTATGTATTACACACGGGTGTTTTTAACAATATAATGAATTAGACTATAAGAGAGCTAATGTATACAGAATTTTGTTAATCACTGGCAATAATGGACCTATTTGTATTATTTTACTATAATATGGGTCAGGAATGGGTGTCCACAGGTGCACTTAGATGATATTTGGACGAGGCGGAAACAGACTGTCCACCGATTTTATTTTGTCTTTCTTTTATTTGTTCATCTCGCATGTGAAGGATAATGACTGTATAATCGATAGTTGAAACATCTATTTTGGTATTTGCTGATACAGTTGCCCTCTTTTAGGGGTGTGCCGATTAATCGCCGTCGGCGGTGAAATCGGCATCAATATCGGCGATTTTTTTTTTTTCTTTTTTTTTCTTTTTTTTTTTGAGAATCTGCATCATCATCAGTAATATTTTGCCGATGACGATGACGATGCTAATTTTAATAAATAAACAAGTAAATAAATAATGAATAAATAGATAAATAAATACATACATATCCCAAGGATTTTTCCCCCTTACAAGGGAGGTAACCAAAAAGAAAAAGGCATAAAAACCATTCCCACCCATTTCATCCCTAAATACACTCCACTCCCATCTACCCTACACCCTCCCTCTTATCTTGGCATCCCTGCACATTGTCCACTGTTCTGGGTCAGAGGCAGTGTCGCAAGATACAGCACATCCACAGCAAGGCCGCTTCATTAAATCGGCGACCCCCTTCTCCGCCCCCCCTGCAGAAAAGGAGAAGACGGTGAGAAATAAATAAATAAATAAGTAAATAAGAAAAGATTCTCACTGGTGCCGATTCACCAAAAAAGTGCCGATTCTTGCCGATAAATCGGCACACCGCTACCCAATTTTGTTTCTGTTTAATATCTCCCAGTTTGGACCATTTGTCCCATTCACTCCCAACCCCGTTTTCTTCGCGGACAGAATGTCTTTGCCCAAGGGGAGGGCCTTCGTGAGGAGGCGTCGGCCAAACCCTTGACTCCCAAAGAAGCGTTGGCGTGCTTAGGAGGTTCTCATGCTGTGTCTTGACCACGGGGAACGCGCGGCGCGCAGGATGGCCCTCCTAATCTTTGTAGTCGGGTCATTTGTTTTCAACTTTTGTAAAAGTGTTACTCTGTCCAGATGAAGAAGTTTTAGTTGCTGCCAGGGGAAGGAGGGGGGTGGCTGTTGGTGGGGGCTCAAATAAGAGGAAGATATTTAGGAATAAGATGACTTTGTATTTGCGCGAGCGTGTGTGTGTGTGTGTTTGTATGTATGCTTGCTCATGTATATGTGACCATGTGTGTGTGTGTGTGTGTGTGTGTGTGTGTGTGTGTGTGTGTGATTCACCATGGTCTTTGGATCACGTGTTGGACTCGTGATCGACAGCTATTTCCCTCCCGGAGGAGAGCTCAGAGCTCATATATGACCGATCTATGGGTAATGCTGTGACCTTACACGCACGCGCGCGCACACACACACACACACACACACACACACACACACACACACACACACACACACACACACACACACACACACACACACACACACACACACACACCTCCCCGCCCACGAGAGTTGGAGTAACTACCCGCAGCGCAGCGATACTGAAATTATTTCAGCTCTGGGAGGGATTCGAACCCTGACCACCGTAGTGGTAGCCATGAACTCTACCACTGCGCCACGAATCGTGTGTGTGTGTGTGCATGTGCGCGCATCCTTTAGTCTGATTATCTGTATGTATTGATTTATTTGTATATGCATGTGTGCGCGTGCACTCCACTTCCTTATAAGCTACGAAAGCTTCCATTGGACATAATTCTTTTAAATGTTAACCCTGGAATCCAATGATAATGATGATTAGCTTTTTCTGCCGAGGTTCGCGGATCTCCCTAGGCAGTATTTATCAGTTAAATCGCTCAAATCTTTTACCAATCGCCCGAAAGTACAATTTACATAATAACTCCGGAGTATTGGTTTCTCGTACAACGCACGGATCAACATATTTGCCAGTTTCCAAAGTTCGCAGACAGTTTTGCACTGTCAGTAAATATTGATAGATAGCATAGCTGACGCTGGAGTTATCTTTTAGGTATTTGGGTACAATACAAATTATCATGGATATTTGAACCAACATAAGCGGATAGAGATTAGGACTGTATTGCTTAACACGCTTGAATAAAACTAAATTGACGAGTTTTGAAATTTGGCTGCACCTTCCACTCCCTCAGTGGGGAAAAATAAATATAAAATCGAGACAGGAAATGAAGAAAAGGACTCCTCAATTAGGAGCTTTGTTAAACCCATTTTATCATACAAGCCATCAATTTAGTCGTATAAGAATTAAATTACTTATTGGAGATCTTAAACATGGGAATTTTTGCACACTGGTTTCCATATACGTGTTTTAGCCCTAAATGGATACAACATAATATGACACTGTTAAATTTGTTGCAGAGACGGTCCACAAACATTGCACAATACACCTGTTCTACAACTACAGATGTGGGCACAAAAAGTGCTATACCAGATCCATTACTACACATGTTCTCATGGGACAGATGTAATTGTATATGTGGTAGTGCCACAATGGTTACCATACGTGCGTGTCACCACACTTGGTCACTCGGACATTTTAGTTCAGGCGGCCGCGCCGGAAGCATGGCACCTGTAGAGCCAGGCGTCCTTGGCACAGTTGTGGCACTGGCAGAGCCGCGGCTTCACCTGTGGTGCCAAGCCAAGGCTTCCGGAGAAGAGGTGAGGAGTCATCATGCCGCAGGAACTGTGACGACTGGGGTGATCACTCCAACCCCCCCCCAACACACACACACACACACACACACACACACACACACACACACACACTCACACTCACACTCACACTCACACTCACACTCACACTCACACTCACCATCACCACCCCCACCACAATCACCACTCCCACTACCATCACCACACACACCACAATCACCACACACATCACCATCAACACAAACATCACCATACACACCACCATCACCACCACCATCACCACACACATCATCATCACCCCCATCATTACCACCTCCACCAGTCACCACGCACACCACCGTCACTACCATCACCACCATCACCACCCCCACCACTATCACCACCACCACGCCCACGGCCGTGGAGGACGTAAACACGACCTGTTCGTCTCGAGAACGCTCACATGTCAGGTTCTTCCGCCGCCTTGTGTTGCCTCGTTCTTCAAATTTCGAAGTTCCTGTCCATAGGTTTTGCTGCTCGTAATGTTTCTTTTTTTTATCTGGTAGATTTCTTTATTTTGTTCATCTATTTATTCATTTATTATTATTATTATTTTTTTTTTTTTTTACCTAGTTGACCAATACTGGTCTTCCTCTCTTTCTCCTCTTCCTCCTCCTCCTCCTCCTCCTTCTCCTCCTCCTCCTCCTCCTCCTCCTCCTCCTCCTCCTCCTCCTCCTCCTCCTCCTCCTCCTCCTCCCCTCATCCTCTTTCTCCTCTTCCTTCATTACTCCTACTCTTTATTCTTCTTCGTCTTCATACTCCTCTTCCTTCTGCTCCTCATCAATCTTTTCCTCCTTTCCCTCCTTCCCTTCCCCTAATAACATACATACATACATACATGTATGCATGCATACATAGTATGGGTTAATCCACAGGGGCTCCTTCTTGACCCATAGATCCCTCTATCTCTCCACACCTCGTCCTCAGTCATCATAAATGTGTCTATCCCCATAAAACCCAGTATATCCTCATAATCTCCCATTTCTCAATATATTTTCAGCCCCTTCATAGAATTCTTTTCTTTACACGATTCCATTGTAATGAATTCAAAGTAGACAAATTTAGATTTAAGGAGGAATTAGGAAAGAACTGGTTTACCAATAGAATGGTTAACGAATGAAATAGACTTAGTAACCATTTAGTGAGCGTTGAAACTATCGGTTGCTTTAAGAGAGTGTTAGATAACTTTATGAATGGGGGTAATAGATGGTAGTGGACATGGTACTGCCTAATATAGGCCGCATGGTCTCCTGCAGTCTCCTTCATTCTAATGTTCTCACTGTCAACCCCATAGATATGATCTCTCCATTACTCCATATTGTCATCACCATAGATCCCCATAAATCTAAAACGCGTAACTCTTGCTATAATGACGATTATCATATCTTTCCTAATTTCTCTTTAAATTCCTCAAACTCCCATATCTCCCCATAACCTCATCCGCTTTGATGTTGCTATGTCCCCATAAACTCTACGTAGTTCTGTTTTGACGTCCTTATAGCTCAGCTATATCCCCATAGCTCCTCAGTGATATCCTCATAATTTCTTCGACATCCTCATTAGTCCACTTTGACGTCCCCATAACCCGTTCTTGAGATCCTCATTATCTCAGTCTGATATCCTCATAACCCATTATTGACATCCTCAGAGCTCATCTTCCCGTATGGGTTATTAGCCACATAAGTTTGATACAGTCTGTATTGTAGAGACTTCACCGACACTCCAACAGGTCGCTCATATCTCCTCCCCATCTTTCCATGAGTTACTACCTTGATCTCTTTAATTCCCCATCGTTTACCCCATCACCTGTTCATCTCCCCACAGGCCGCTCCCGTCTCCTCACCATAGTTTACCCCCATCACCTGTTCATCTCCCCAAAAGCCACTCCCGTCTCCTCCCCATCCCTCTGTAGGCCTCTCCTCTCTCACCCCCATAATCCCTCCCTTTCCCCCCCACCCAGCCTTTCTCTCCCCGGCCCTCCCCGGCCGTCATCATAACCCTTTATTGATTATATTTCACCCTTATTATGCTTCTTCCTTTCTCTCTCATTCGCATCCCAATGACGTCGCATATTTCTCTTGCCTACTCGGCACCATTTCCCTTTCCTTTGCCTTCATTTCTTGCCCAAGGCCGTGCCTCCTCATGCCCCCTCAAAAGTCCTCCTCATTCCCCTACCTCCTCTGCCTACCTCCTCCTGCCGCTCCCTACCTCCTCCTCCTGATTTTTCCTGCCTTTTGTTACCTCCTCCTGTCTCCTGCTTCTTTCTATCTCCTGCTTCATCCTTTCTATCTCCTACTTCATCCTACGCCATCTTTCTTCCTCCTACATCCTTCTATCTCCTCCTACGTCCTCCTACCTCCCTCCTCCTCCTCCTCCTCCTCCTCCTCCTCCTCCTCCCCTTCTTCCTCTTCCTCCTCTTCCCCTTCTTCCTCCTCCTCCTCCTCCCCCTCCTCCTTGTTCCCCTACTCTTTTACTTCTTCACTCTCCATCCTGTGTTTATCCCCCAGCCCTAGATTACCTCCACCTCGTCTTCAACCTACATAACATTCTCTTCCTTTTCCCCATTACTATATAGTTACCCTTTTCCCTTGTCCTCTTCACATCCTCCTCTTCATTCCCCACATCAGTCCTCTCCCCCCTCCCCCGCTCCTCGCATCCTTATCATTTTTATCGTCTTCGTTCTTCCATTTCAGTGTCTTCCTGCAATTTAACATTAAGATTAATTCATTAGTCTGCATTCATTTCCTTTTCTCTCGCCTGATTTATTATTGACTTTTTTATATATTTAGTTTTGTACTTATGTTTGTCTATCAGTATTCATCTCTAATATGTTTTGTTTTTATTTGTTATTATTGTTTATTGTTCATCTGCAAATGGTTCAGTCTGTCGACTGTGTGTGTGTGTGTGTATGTGTGTGTGTGTGTGTATGTGTGTGTGTGTGTGTGTGTGTGTGTGTGTGTGTGTGTGTGTGTGTGTGTGTGTGTGTGTGTGTGTGTGTGTGTGTGTGTGTGTGTGTGTGTGTGTGTGTGTGTGTGTTGCTGTGTGTAGCAGAAATGTCGTTCAAGAGAAAGAAGAGAACGGAAGAGGATGGCGTGGATGGAGAATAGGAAAGAGAAAAGGAGGAGGAGAAAAAGAAAGAGGAAGAAAACGAAGAAGAGGAAGAGGACAAGATGGAAAAAGAGGAGAAGGAGGAAGAGGAGGAGGAGGAGGAGGAGTAGGAGGAGACTGTTCTTCAGGGAGAAAAAAGTAATAGTCAAATAAGGGACAAATGTAGGGGGCAGACAAAATGGCGGTTGGAATACGACGAAGAGGGAGAAAGAGAAGAGATCGTGGGCGTAGGGAGGGGGAAATATACGACGAGGAGACAAAGGAGGAGGACGAGGAGGATGGAAGGCGAGAAGTTAAAAAATGGGTGGATGGAATACGAGAAGGTTTCAAAAGCAAGCGACTAAGTCAAAGGAAGGCTTGCCAAGGAGAAAGAGCGCTGGAGGAGGAGGTGGAAGAGGAGAGGATGGAAGAAGAGGTGGAAGAGGATGTGGTGGAAGAAGGGGTGGAAGAGGATGTGGTGGAAGAAGGGGAGGAAGAGGATTTGGTGGAAGAAGTGGTGGAAGAAGAGGTGGTGGAAAAGAGGAAGTAGAAGAGGAAGGGATAGAAGAAGAGGGATGGAAGAGGAAGCCATGGAAGAAGTGGTAGGAGAGGAGGTGGAAAAATGTGGAAGGAAGAGGAGGGGATGGAAGAGGAGGGGATGAAAGAGGAGGGGGTGGAAGAGAAGGGGATAGAAGTGGAAGGAGGATTAGGTGGAAGTAGAAGAGGAGGTAGAAGAGGAGTAGGAAGAGGAGGTGAAAGAGAAGATGGAAAAGGAGTGGTCGGAAGAGAAGGGGACGGAAGAGGAAAGGGTAGAAGAGAAGGAGGACGAGGAGGAGGTAAAGGAGGAAGAGGAGGAAGAGGAGGAGGAGGAGGAGGAAGAGGAGGAGGAGGAGGAGGAGGAGGAGGAGGAGGAGGAAGACGCAGGCAAATGCGCGTTTGTCATTGAGTGAAGGGGGAAATGGGATTCAGTTTTGAAGAGGGAAAGAGCGAGGGATGGAGAAAAGAAGGAAGAATGATTGGGTATGGAAACAGGAGGAGGAGGAGAAGGAGGAGGAGGAGAAGGAGGAGGAGGTAAGGTGGAGGAGGGTAAAACCAAGGGAAAAAGGACGAAAAGAATGAGAAGGAGGAGGATAAGGAAGAGGAGGAAGAAGAGGAGGAGGATAAGGAAGAGGAGGAGGATAAGGAAGAGGAGGAAGAAGAGGAGGAGGAGGATAAGGAAGAGGAGGAAGGAGAGGAGGAGAATAAGGAACAAGAGGAAGAAGAGGAGGAGGATAAGGAAGAGGAGGAAGAGGAAGAGGAGGAGGAAGAGGATGTGACCTTGCATCGGATAGGTGTACATGAATTTTATCTGTGGAGGAACAAGGGAAAAAATAAAATAAAAGAAAGAAAGAAAGAAAGAAGGAAAGTCAAAAGCCAAGCTGGTATAGGAAAGCTAGGATATAACATGTGGAAGAACGGTGAGATAAAGGAGAATGGAAAGGAAAATTGAAGAGATCGATGGAGAGGGAAAGAAGAAGAGAGGAAGGCAAAGATGACCGGAGAGGAGAGAGGAGATAAAGAGAAGGTACCGGAGAGGAGAGAGGAGATAAAGAGGAGGTACCGGAAAGGCAGAACCAGGAACAGCGAGCGTAGGCTACCGGTAAAAAAGGGGAACCAGAAGGTTGTGCGTGAATCGTCATCAGTAAGGCAGGCAGGTGGAGAGAGGCGGGTGGAAGGAGGTAGGGTGGAAGGAGGTAGGGTGGAAGCAAGCAGGTGGAGGGAGGCGGGTGGAAGCATGCAGGTGGGAGGTAGCCAAAGAGTGAGTGTAGGAGAATATTTGTATAGGTGGGATGGAGTGTAAAGTATATATGACCAGGAATGAAAAGATGAGGAGGAGGGATGTTGAGGGAGAGTAAGAGAAAGACTGAGTGAGCGAGTCAGTAAGAGGAAGAGGAGGAAGAGGAGGAGGAGCAAGAGGGGGAGGAGAGGAGGAGGGAAGGAGGAAGAGGAGGAGGAGAAGGGTAAGGGAAAGAAGGAAAATGTGGAAAACGAGGATAAGGAGAAGACGTTGGAGGAGGAAAGGTTGATGAAGATGGTGTTAACCTTTTATACCTGAGAGGAGGAGGAGGAAGAAGAAGGAGGAAGGAGGAGGATGAAAATAAGGAGGAAAAAGGAGGAGAAGGAGGAGAAAAAGGAGGAGGAGGAGGAGGAGGAGGAAGAAGGAGGAAGGAGAAGGAAGAGGAGGACGAGGATGAGGATATAGAATTAGGATAAGGAGTTGTGAACAAAGTTATTCAGGAAGAACAAGGAAGAGAGAAACAAGTATCATGAAAGTGGACAAATCTATCTCCATCGGAGATTGTTCTTCCGGTGTGTAGTTTACCAGCGCTTCCAACCACACGGAGAATATCACGCAGCTTTCGTGCGTTGTCTTTTACTTCAAAATATTGGTTTGGTTTGCCAAGGGAGGTTTGAAACTAGGTGGAAGTGGAAACTAGGTGGAAGCGGAACGCTGAGAAGAGTGGACGCGGGTAGGGAGGGAGAGAGAATGACTACAAAACCATACGGTAAGGTAAGGTCAAGTCAGGTCGACCGCTCAGCTGGTTGTTTGTTGATGTGTTCTGTTTATATAACAGAGGAGAACAAAAAATCGAACGGGACTGGTCTTAAACTCGGATCGAATGAGAAATAAACGAAGAGGAAACGTTTGCGTCGTGGACGTTTTGAGGGAGACAGAAACGTTTGACGGAACCACACGTTTCTTGCGTGTTGGATGATGGACGTAGATGACGGAAATATTGAGGGAGAGTCAGTCTGCAAACGTTTCAGAGGAAGTCGGAGGAATGGTGCGCGTATTGGGGGAGAGAATGTTGGCGAAGGAGGGAGAAAATAATATCAATAAATATCGATGGAGTGGAATTTCTGGAGAGTGAGTCTTGAAATGGAAGGAAAAGGGGAATAAAATGGCGAACGCTTACGATGGCGGAAAGAGGAAGCAGTAGATAAACATAGGGGAGGGAAATCGAAAGAGAAATAGCAGAGGTAGAGGAGGAGGAGAAGGGAGGAAGGAGGGAAGAGGAGGAAGAACAGGAGGAGGGAGGGGAGGAAATGAGGGAGGAAAGAAGAGAGAGAGGGGAGGAAGGAAGAGAAAGAGGAAAAGGAAGGAAGAGAGAGGAAAGAAGGAAGGAGGAAGAGAGAGGAAAGAAGGAAGGAGGAGAGAGGGAGGAAGTAAGAGAGAGGAAGGGATGAAGAGGGGAAGAAGAGGAAGGGTAAAGGAAGAGAGGGAGAGAGGAAGGAAACGATGAAGGAAAAGAGAAAACAGGAGGGTGGGAGGAAGGAAGATATGGAGGAAAGGAGAAAAAGAGGAGGAGGGTAGAAGCGAGACAGAGAAAGAGGGAGGAAGAAGGATATTGAGAAAGAGAGACAAGAAGAGGTTGGAAAGGAGAGAGGGAGGAAGAGAGAGAGAGAGAGAGAGAGAGGGAGAGAGAAGGTGAGTAGGAGAGAGGGAGGAAGGAAGATATGGATGGAGAGAGAGAGAAAGATGTGCTGGATGGGAGGAAGATAGGGAGAGAGAGAGAGAGAGAGAGAGAGAGAGAGAGAGAGAGAGAGAGAGAGAGAGAGAGAGAGAGAGAGAGAGAGAGAGAGAGAGAGAGAGAGAGAGAGAGAGAGAGAGAGAGAGAGAGAGAGAGAGAGGAAGGAAGAAAGGGAGGGTTATAGACTGAGACGGCTGAATTTGAAGAGGATAGCTTGTTCTGCAGAGGAAAGTGAGACAACTCGAGGAGGAGCGTGAGGGCGGGCGAGCTGGGACGAGAAAGCAACTCAAGGTTGACCACAGGCTGAGGGAGGTGGAACCAAAAGAACTGGAAGAAGGAATCCAGGAGCCTACACCTGGAGACGCGTGTCACTGCGGCTAAAGACGTCATCTTTAGGCCCCTTGGGTTTGTGGTAGTCACTGTTCTGAGAGTCTGAGAGAATTGAGAGTAAATAGAATTGGAGTTGATGGAGATGAGGGTTGACGGGATCGTGGAGGGGATTTTGGAGTGACGGCTAATCCTCTATGGAGGGAATCTGGAGGTCGCGCAGATGGAGGTGTGGAGGGGAGTATGATAAGTGTCAGGTAGTTGGCGGTCCTTGTCCCAAGTCACGACTGGCGTTACGATGAGAATGAAATCTTCGTCATATTATTCACATTTCTATCATCTGGTGCCGTCATCGGAAGCATCCAGGTCTCGCGTTCACCTAAATGTGGGTTCGAATCCCGCATGAGTCTCTTATTCCTAGAGGCGAGTGTTACTCGCCCCAACAGTCCAAACGCATAATAGGACAAAAGTGACGGCTTCGGCCGCAGCTACTAAGCGCTTCCTGCCGTACGCAACTTCTTCTTCTTCTGTTATCTGATGGAAATTCTTTGACTAAGAGCTTTTGATATCACTTCATATTCTCTTGGGTTCGAACATGACCCATACCATAGAAGAATATCCTAGATCTATATTTCGTTCTTGAGTATGTACAATATTTCTATATACGGTAGTTCACTTTTTCATAAATTTATTTCTGAACATCTATATTTCGTTTCTGCGTATTTCTATATGCGGTAGTTCTTCTTTTATCTTTATGATTATTTATTTGTCCAGATCTATATTTTGTTCATAGTTATGTATTTCTATATACGGTAGTTCTGTTATAATATGTTTATGTCGATCTATATTTCCTTCTAGAGTATGTATTTCTATATGCAGTAGTTCTTTTCTGATAAATTTACTTGCTTAGATTTATATTTTGTTCTTTAGTATGTACTGCATTTTTATATACTGTAGTTTTTTTGCAAAAATTTTTTTTTCAAAAAGTTGTTTTGATAAACTATTGACAAACGACTTGTTGTACGAGTTTTGCTTTGTCATTGGTTTAGTGTGGATGTTTGCAATATCGCACGTTTATGTTATTCATTGATCGATTTGTTGAGGGCATGATTGATTTATCACTTATTTCATTGGCTCATATTTTATTAACCCATTTCTTTTATTCTTTACGATCATGCTAACAGGAAATAAAAATTTAATGTTTAATAAAATACAAGGGGAGTGTTAGGAGAGAAATAGCGCCAAGTCTCGTCGTCAGATTTGTTTATTTATCTATTCTATTTATTTATTTATTTATATATTTTATTTATTTATTTATTTATTTATTTATTTATTTATTTATTTATTTTTTAATGACCCTGATGATCTTCGCCCCCTTCATCTGATAGGTTTTCCTTAAGCTGAATAAAAATCTTCCATAGTTAGCCAGAAGAAAATCATTAAATCGTCCACTTGACTAGACAAGGTCAAAGGACACACAGGATACACAAACACAGAAAATGGAAGGAGGAAAATGTTTATTTGTTTGTTATTATTTGTCCGTTTGCTCAGTATTATTTGATTGATTTTCATTTATCATCATTCAACTGTTAATTTATTATTATTTAATATTTACCAGTTTGTTTATTAACTATACCTATGCATTTATTTTATTTACTATTATTTTATAATATAATTTCATTTTTATTTATTTATCATTATTGTTATGTTGGCATGCTTCGCCTTTGTAGTTTTTGTTTTTGTTTTTGTAAAATTTGGTAAACGAGATGATAATGGGAATTGGAAAAGGGATGAAGAAAGAAGGGAAGATGGAAGTGATGATAATAGCAGGAAAAGAGAAAATAGGAGGAGGGAACGGGAGAGTGGTAGGAGGTGATTTAACAAAACTAATAGTCATTAGGCATACAAGGAATGATTATTATGATCAAGAATATATATGAACCAAAACAATGTATAAAGGATATAAGTGACTTGATTTGACGATCGCAAACTCCCCCTATTAAGAGAATAAAACGTTACCCCTTACAAAAAACTTTGTGGCGTGGAATTTAATGAACCATGACCTTGGTCCAACTCGCTGGCGGCAAAGTTCGACCTGCCGTCACTTCGACCTCTGATGCAGGTGGCAACGCTCTAAATGGCTCGACCAGCGAGCTTCTAGGCTAAGTAAGAAAGGAAATGCAAAGAGTCAACAAGTAGGAGTAAGGGAAAGGGGAGGGAGGTAAAGTGTCCGGAAGACCGAGAAAGTATTGGATACAGCAAACGAAGTAAGGAAGAGGGAGAAAGATAGAGAGGGTGAGGGAGGTAAGGAGGGAGGGAAGGGGAGATGATGGAGAACCTACAACAAAAGTGGAGGAGAGGGGGGAGGAAAGGGATGGATGGATGGAGGGAGGGAGGGGGGAGAGAGAGGGAAGGAGGGAGGTAAGGAGAGAAGATAGAAGACGCAAAACAGAAGTGGAGGAGAGGGAGGGAGGAGAGGAGTGGATGGAGGGATGGAAGGGGGAGAGGAAGAAGGATAGAGAGAGTGAGGAAGGGAGAGGGGGAGGGAAGGGGAAAAGATGGAAGACAAACAGCAAAAGTGGAGGAGAGGGATAGAGGGATGGAGGAGAAGAAGGGAGGGGAGAAGGATAGTGAGGGAGAAGAGAGGAGAGAGAGGAAGGAAGGAAGGAGAGAATGTAGGGAGGGAGGGAGGAGAGAAAGAGAGGAATAAAGAGGGAGGAGTGGAAGAGGGGGGGAGAGAGGGAGGACGAAAGAAAAAATACACAATTTAGATAGATACACATAGAGGGGGAAACTTTAAAACTTTTGAACTCATCACAAGAAAGATACAGGTGGAGTGTGTGGAAGGAAGGACTAGAAAAGAGACTTGTGGAGTGAAGATTAGAGGTAAAGGTGGAGGGAGGGAGGGAGGAGGAGAGGAAGGGAATGAGAGAGGGAGGAGAGAGAGGGAAGTAGGAAAAAGAGGGAGGGAAGAAAAAGAGAGAGGGAGGAGAGGAAGGGAGTGAAGAGAGGAAGAGACGGAGGAGAGAGAGAGAGAAGGAGGAAAAAGAGGGAGGGAAGGAGGAGAGAGAGAGAGAAGGAGGAAAGAGAGAGAGGGAGAAGAGGAAGGAAGGGAGGAGAGTGAAGGAGGGAGTAAGGGAGAAAGGGAGGGAGGAAGAGAGTGAGGTGATGAAGAGAGGAAGGAAGGGAGGGAGGAGTAGGTGGGAGGGAGGAAGAGAGGGAGGAGATGAAGAAAGAGAGGGAGGAATGGGAAGGAGGGAGGAGAAGGTAGAAGGGAGGAAGAAAGGGAGGAGATGGAGGAAGAGAGGAAGGAAAGGAGGGAGGTGATGAATAGAGGGAGGAGATGGAGGAAGAGAAGAAGGAAGGGAGGGAGGGAGGGAGAAGGTGGGAGGGAGGAAGAAAGGGAGAAGATGGAGGAAGAGAGGAAGGAAGGGAGGGAGGGAGGTCATGAAGAGAGGGAGGAAATGGAGGAGGAGAGGAAGGAAGGGAGGGAGGGAGGAGAAGGTGAGATGGAGGAAGAAAGGGAGGAGATGGAGGAAGAGAGGAAGGAAGGGAGAGAAGGAGGAGAAGATGGGAGGGAGGAAGAGAGGGAGGAGATAGAATAAAAGAGGATGGAAGGGAGAGGAGGAGAAGGTGGGAGGGAGGAAGAGAGAGAGGAGATGGAGAAAGAGAGGAGATGGAGAAAGAGAGGAAGAAAAGGAAAGAGGTGATGAAGAGAGGGAGGAGATGGAGGAAGAGAGGAAGGAAGGGAGGAAGAGAGGGGAGCGATAGAGTGGAGGGAGAGAGGGAACGAGGCTTTAGATGATGGAGATGAGATGGAGTTGTCAAACGGACTGAAGCTGTTCCTCCCTCTCCTTCTCCTCATCACTTCCTCTCTTTCTTTCTGTCTGTTTCGATTGTGCTTCCCAGCTGCTTGTTCGATTGTGTGTTCTTCGATTTAGCCGTGTGTCTTTCTTCAGGTACACCTCCTGGTCCTTGTTCCTCTTACGGGATCTGTTATGCACTTTTCGTCGCAAAGGTGTCAACCATTGTTCCTCGCAGTAAGAGGCTCCTGTTCTTTCCTCGATCATTCTTCGCATTCGATCGCTTTGATCCAGATCCTCTACTTGTTTCTTCCTGGGGGCGTCTTTCGGTCTAAAAGAATCACTTGACTTTGGTCAGAATATTTAAAACGTAAGTCTTCGGGTTGAGAGTCTTGATCGAAGCCTCAAAAATCTTTGTTTGGTGACCAACTCTCTCGAGGAGGGAAAAAGAGAGAAAAAAAAAAAGCAAGAAGAAATGCTTTTTGGGTTGAATGACATGACCTTTGGCTTTTATACTTGCTCCGAAGCCTTTCTTTTGCTTTGCCCTTCCACTGTATTTATCACGATTTTGGTAACGGAGCATAAACTTCCCTTAAATGATGTCGCGGCTCTCCGACTGCTCCCATGATCTGGCCTCTCCTCTGACACCTCGGGAACTGTGTGTCGGTGCCATTGCCGGCACTGGCATTAGTATCCCTAAAGAACCTCGTGCCTTGTGCCATTAGGTCCCTCCATCATGTGCTCATTCCAAGATGCTCAGTCATTTTCATCCAAAAGTCTCGAACTCTTTTTCCACCGCTGTCACCACTTAGTATTTTTCCATTAAAAAGAACGAACGAGAGAGAAAGAGGGTGAGAGAGAGAGACTAAATTGTTCCACCGCTGCCACCACTTAGTGTTTTTCCATTAGAAAGAACGAACGAGCGAGAGAGAGAGAGAGAGAGAGAGAGAGAGAGAGAGAGAGAGAGAGGAGAGAGAGAGGAGAGAGAGAGAGAGAGGGAGAGAGAGAGGGAGAGAGAGAGAGAGAGAGAGAGAGAGAGAGAGAGAGAGAGAGACTAAATTGTTCCACCGCTGCCACCACTTAGTGTTTTTCCATTAAAAAGAACGGACTTGAGAGAGAGAGAGAGAAAGAGAGAGAGAGAGAGAGAGAGAGAGAGAGAGAGAGAGAGACTAAATTAAAAGGTGTACGCCAAGAGGCGCATAGCTGTAACTGATGACGTCATATTCACTCAATGTGTTCGGGTAAGTAATATTCCTAAATACTTATTGTACACAAACCCAATTACGAAACGAGTCGGAAGCGAACTCGTCGCAACAGTACACAAAAGACTTCATTAGTCCAGATCAAGTTGAAGGAAACGCATCCGAACATCGAGGATGTTAATCGAAATCAAACGCAAGAGCGAGTGGCTACGACGGCGGTGGGTGTGCGACCATAGGGCGCTCGACAGAGAGTCATGAATAAGGTACAGCGTCACATTTTCAACGCGTTGTTCGTTTTCCTCTGTACCTGGGGCCAGGACGCTGCTGGGACGTGGCCGGGACGTGGCCGGGACATCGCCCCGCACAGCGCACGAGCTACGGCCACACCAATACTCTCTTCCTCCTCCACCTCCATCTCCTCCTCCACCCATGTCCTCCTCGTCCTCCTCTTTCCCCGTCTTCCCATCTCTCACTCTCTCTGTTACCTGCTATATCATCTCTTCCTCCATCTCGTCCTCCTTGTCGCCATCGGCCTTGTCTTACTACAACTCATCTTCCTCCTCCACTTCCTCCTACCCCTCCTCCTTCCGACCCCTCCTCTTCCTATTCCTCTAACTCCTCCTCTTCCTCCTTCTCCTACTTCTTCTTATCTCCTACTTCTCTTCATCCTCCTTTCGTTTTCTTTTTTTTCTTCTTATCACTTTCCCAACGTAACTCGTAATTGTGTAACTACTAACATCAACACAAAGACCACTACCAACACTACCACCACCACCACCACCAACAACAACACCACCAACAACAACAACAACAACAACAACAACAACAACAACAACAACAACAGCAGCAGCAGCAACAACAACAACAACAACAACAACAACAACAACAACAACAACAACAACAACAACAACAACAACAACAACAACAACAACAACAACAACAACAACAACAACAACAACAACAACAACAACAACAACAAAGGTAATCACCATTGTACCCACTCTCTGTAACACCAATATCATAAGCAGCACCAACACACCACCAACACAATTCCCACCACCACAACTCCCACCACCCCCACCTCCACCACCACCACAGCTCACACCCCTACTCCCACCACACCACCACCACAACTACCACCACCACCTCCACCTCCACCACCACCACCACCACCACCACCACCACCACCTCCTGACACTAACTCATCGTCCCCATCACCTCCGTCATCATCACCGTAAGTCATGATTACTTCGATGACCTCGCCCACCACCCAACCCCCCCTATCTCTCTCTCTCTCTCTCTCTCTCTCTCTCTCTCTCTCTCTCTCTCTCTCTCTCTCTCTCTCTCTCTCTCTCTCTCTCTCTCTCTCTCTCTCTCTCTCTCTCTCTCTCTCTCTCTCTCTCTCTCTCTCTCTCTCTCTGTCTCTCTGTCTCTCTCTCTCTCTCTCTCTCTCTCTCTCTATTTTTTTTGCCTTTCTGCCTCCATCCTCCTCCCCTACTCCTTTCTCCTCCCCTCCCTTCTCCTCCCCTCCCTTCTCCTCCCCTCCCTTCTCCTCCCCTCCCTCCTCCCCCTCTTCCTCCTCCTCCTTCTTCCCCACTTCCTTCTTCTCCACTTCCTCCTCCCCCACCTCCTCCTCTCTCACTTCCTTATACACAGCTTCCTCCTCCTCCACTTCCTCCTCCTCTCACACTTCCTCCTCCCTCTCCCCCTTCTTGTACCTCCCCCACCTCCCTTCTTTCCCTCTCTTCCATCTCCTCGCTTCCCTCTTCTCCCTTTTCTTCCTTTCCTCACTCTCCTCCCTCACTATCCTCCCTCACTTTCTTCCCTCCCTCTCCACGTCTCTCTCCCAACCCCGTCCAACTACCAACACCGCCTTCTGCTGCTGCTGCTCCTACTCCTCCTCCTCCTCCTCCACGTCCTCCTCCTCCTCCTCCACATCCTCCTCCTCCTCCTGTACGTCCTCTGCCGCTACCAAATGCCAGTGTCTCGGGAACCTCAGGCAGGGAGAGGAGCTGAATCACTCGCAGGGGCGTTTGCCGTTCTCTCTCGCGCTCCTCACCAGCTGCTCCTGCCGTAGAGAACCGTGGTGAACTTGTTGCTGGCAGGTGTCCGTGTGTGTGTGTGTTTGTGTGTTTAGGGCCCCGAGTCCGCTGCCCAGCCCCGATTGCCCCCCCCCCCCCCCGTGGTCTGATGCGCCGAAGAAGAGAGAAAGAGAGAGAGGCTGACCGAAAGGAATAGACATGGAGAAGAGTGCGGAGGAGGAAAAGGAAGAATAGGAGGAGGAGGAGGAGGGGAGAGGAAGAGAGAATGTTGTATACACCGCGCACTCAAAAAATACAGAAAAAAATTAACAATGGAAAAGTGGCGTCAGTGAACGTGTTGAATAATTAAATGTTGCATCACCCCCATCCTCCCCCCCACCCTAGACCACCC
>NC_134783.1:45991353-45993853 GCF_046742065.1 Oratosquilla oratoria | reverse complement strand
CCTTTCCCTTCCCCTTTAACTTCCCTCATTTCCCTCTCCCTCATCCCTCCTCATTTTCTTTCCCCTGTTTTCTCTCGTCCCTTTCCCGTTCCCCTTCCCTCCCCTCTTTTCCCTCCCCGTTCCCTCCCCTCTCCCCCATCCTCCTTATCCCTTCCCTCACTTCTCTCCCCCTCATCCCTTCCCCTTTTCTCTCCCCTCTTTTCTCTCCCCTATTTCCTCTCCCCTATTTTCTCTCCCATCTTTCCTCTCCCCTCTTTTCTCTCTCCCCTCCCCCCTCCTTTCCTCCCCTGTTTTCTCTCCCCTCTTTTCTCTCTTCCCTCTTTTCTCTCTCCCCTTTCCCCTCCTCCTTTCTTCCCCTCTTTTCTCTCTCCCCTCTTTTCTCTCTCCCCTCTTTTCTCTCTCCCCTCTTTTCTCTCTCCCCTCTTTTCTCTCTCCCCTCTTTTCTCTCTCCCCTCTTTTCTCTCTCCCCTCTTTTCTCTCTCCCCTCTTTTCTCTCTCCCCTCTTTTCTCTCACCCCTCTTTTCTCTCGCCCCTCTTTTCTCTCGCCCCTCTTTTCTCTCTCCCCTTTCCCCTCCCCCATTTCCCCTCCCCCATTTCCCCTCCCCCATTTCCCCTCCCCCATTTCCCCTCACCCATTTCCCCTCACCCATTTCCCCTCACCCATTTCCCCTCACCCATTTCCCCTCACCCATTTCCCCTCCCCCTTTCCTCCCCTCTTTTCCTTCTCCCCTCTTTTCTCTCTCCTCATTTCTCTCTCCCATTCCCCCTCCTCCTGTCCTCCCCTCTTTTCTCTCTCCCTTCTTTTCTTCCATTTCCCCTCTCCCTTGCTTTCCCCACCTGTCTTCCCACTCCTTTTTCCTCACCTCTTTTTCATTTCCCTCTTTTTACTCTCTCCCCTCTTTATCCCTCTAAGTCCAACCTCATTCGGAAACGCCTCGATTCTCGTCAGGAGCTCTCCTTTACCTGAGCAGCGTCTGCGCCTTCGTCAGTCCGTTCTACAGAGTTTTGCAACAGGTTCCTTTTGCTCAACTGACTTCGTTTCTGAATATCCTCTACCTCTTCCTCCTCTTCCTCTTCCTCTTCCTCTTCCTCTTCCTCTTCCTCTTCCTCCTCCTCCTCCTCCTCCTCTTCCTCCTCTCTCTCCTCCACTTCCTCCTCGTCCTCCTCCTCCGTCCTTTTCCTCCTCAGTATCCTCATTCTCGTTGTCGTCCTCCTTTCCTCCTCCTCCTCCTTGTACTCCTTCTACTCCTTCTCCTCCTTCTCCTACTCCTCCTCCTCCTCCTCCTCCTCCTCCTACTCCTCGTTCTACACTTCCTCCTCCTCCTCCTTCTACTCCTCGTTCTCCTACACTTCCTCCTCCTCCTACACTTCCTCCTCCTCCTCTCCCTCCTCCTCCTCTCCCTCCTTCTCCTCTCCCTCCTTCTCCTCTCCCTCCTCCCCCTCTTCCTCCACTTCCTGTAGCTCCTATTGGAGAAATCCGAATCATTATTCTCCATTTACATCGACTTTTGTCGCTCCCCTCTCTTTCTCTCTTTTCTCTGTTTTGCTGTATGCCCTCGTTCGTCTTTGCGCGTTTCCCGTTCTCCTTCTATTCGCTCTTCCTCCTCCCAAACTTTTGCAACTGTGATTTAGTATGTAGATAGGCTGTATATGAATATTACATTTGTGCATGCGTGCTTCTGTGTGTGTGTGTGTGTGTGTGTGTGTGTGTGTGTGTGTGTGTGTGTGTGTGTGTGTGTGTGTGTGTGTGTGTGTGTGTGTGTGTGTGTGCGTGTGTGTGTGTGTGTGTGTGTGTGTGTGTGTGTGTTTGTGTGTGCCCGTGTGCACATGAACTCACAATCAAATGCTAATGCAAGGTAAGGGTTAGGTTGGTGCTGAGCGCGAGAGGCGTACCTCCGCGCAACGCACTTTTGCTTGCTTTGTAAGTGTTTGCCTTCCGCGGCGTGTTTGTTTTGTTAAGTTTTAATTAGCCTTGCTAGAAACGCCAGCAACCGAGATCCTTGTTCGGTGTTCCTTGCGCTAATCCCCGGGATTGTTCAAAGAGACACCCTGGGGGAATTGGTGCCAAATCGGTCAAGTGTTTGGTAAGTAGAGGTCAACCCTCGATCCTTAGGTCAACTGGTGATATTCAGACGAAGGCTATTCCTCGTAAAGGGTTATTCATCGTTATTCAGTCTCTGGTCCTATGTAGAGTTATCCACTGTACAATTGTGTTCTGGGCCCTGCTGCGCTTTATTTCTTTAATGGATCCTTGTAAAACGATCTGTGTTGTGATGTGATGGGCAGTGAAGAGTAGATTAACGAATGAACGTAGCAAATGACCTCGAGGTATGCAATGGTAACACACGTCACGCATTGTAAAACGATGGTCAGTTCGTGGTGTATCAAAGTTCACTGGTCACTGTTTGCAGTGCTCTGGGGTATGCATAAAGGTGTGACTCCTATCTGGAGATGCAGTAGTGTTAAGGAGCTCAGACTGTCCACTTCGAAGCTAGGGTAG
>NC_134783.1:45938853-45981353 GCF_046742065.1 Oratosquilla oratoria | reverse complement strand
TCTCTGTGTGTGTGTGTGTGTGTGTGTGTGTGTGTGTGTGTGTGTGTGTGTGTGTGTGTGTGTGTGTGCGTGCGTGCCTGTGTGTCTATGCCTTTGTGTATGCATGTTTCTGTGTGTGTGCGTGTGTTTATACACGTGTGTGTATGTGTTTATGCGTCTATGCGTGTATGCACACATACATGTCTACTTGCGTGCGTGCGTGCGTGCGTGCGTCATCGTGTGTGTTCGTGCGTGCGCCAAGTTCCATCCATTTACAAATCCATAACCACGGTCCGCTCATCTTTTAATTAAGTAATACATTCAAATGTAAACAAATAATTACAAACTGCAGTTATTTTAATATTTTCAAAGTCAACTTTTGTCTGTGTTGCCAGTGGCCAGCGTGTCACCTTAATTCGTCAGATTTCTTAATGCTTCGTTCAAAAAACTAACATGTAAGTATTCATGTTAGTCCCGGGTTCGATTCCAGTAGTTCTCTAGGTTACAATCATTTCCACCCTAGAAGCCTTTGCACGTGGGGCAATGGTGACGAACATTGTCATAGTTAAGCGTCTCCAGGCGTTAGGTCTTAATGAAATGTTCACAGAGGGGACATTTCTCCATATGCCATTTTATTTATTTGTCGATTTATTTATTTATTTATCTATTTATTTATTTTTATTTATTTATTCATATATGCATTTATTTGTTATTTTTAAAATTTAGCTTTAGTTAATTCACGGATGTAATCACCTTAGAAAACGGGGCTTGGGATTCTAATTTCAAGTATTTGAATATGATATGCATTAATGCATTCTGTTGAACTTAGATCACGCAAAGCACATTTCCTAAGTTTTAGCAATTTCGTACAAACGTCGAGTAAAAGCCCAGTACTGGACCTTTATGGTGCGTCTGAACCGGACGATAGGGAACGCGAAATTCACGTCCTGTCAAAATTCGCGAACAATATACAGTATATTGAATTTTCATGATATTTTTACAGCTTTCAACCAATTTATTTTTATACCATGACGTCATTATTAGAGAGCCAAGTTTTTTTTGTTTTCGTTTATTAGAACCCAGGGTTTTCTAATCTTATGAATATAATTGTGTGATAGGACACAAGATTGTCTTTTAACCTCAAAGGATATATGACTAAGCCTGCCTAGTATGGACTAGGGTTAGTGTCTTCTTTTTCGTAATGGAAAGCTATTTTGTTTATTTGGAAGGTTTGAGCTCTAACTAGTTGAACATATATCGATTATATATATATGTGTGTGTGTGTGTGTGTGTGTGTGTGTGTGTGTGTGTGTGTGTGTGTGTGTGTGTCTCTCTCTCTCTCTCTCTCTCTCTCTCTCTCTCTCTCTCTCTCTCTCTCTCTCTCTCTCTCTCTCTCTCTCTCTCTCTCTCTCTCTCTCTCTCTCTCTCTCTCTCTCTCCCTCTCCCTCTCTCGTGTTGATGTTATAAGTTCTTGGTCCATATTAATGCTAGGCGACTTCATTCTGTCCAAGTGAAGCTCAGCACAGCGAGAGGTTCAATGAAGGTATTAGTACTTATAAGTGGGTTTGATAGAGTCTGATCTCTGCTGCACAGTTGATGAAGCACTTCCAAAGAGCTCTTGGTCTAGCCAATTGACTATTAATTTCCTGTTTCGGAGCTTCTCCAAGTCGGTAGCTGAAGACTTAGTGACCATTAGTATGTGGAAAATATCCCGCGGCTGAATGAAATAGCTGGATTAGCGAGAACATATTTTGACCTTTTTCTCAGTAGAGGTGTTAAGTGAAATAAGATTTAGGTAATTTATATTAAATTTTTCTGACATAGATCAATTGATTGGTGTCGGCTGTATGTTGCTTGTGTTAACTTTAGTAAGGTAAAGTCGAAGATCGTATGAATCTTTAAGAAATGAGACCATGAAATGCTCGTCTACTTCGGAGGTCGCCGAACTCCCCAGGCACAAAGTCATTTTTCATTCAGGGGTTGGGGTCAAAGGTCACCGGTCAAGGGTCAGTGGTCAAGGGTCAGAGGCCAGTAGGAAGTGACCTGAGGAAAGTTAACACCGACACTGTTTAAGAATGTACAGTCGGTTGGTGGTTTTAGGTGTTCGTGGGAGACGAATGAAACAACAGAATCGATGTTCTTGTACAGTTGGTAGTCGTGACAGAGTTGCGCCTCACCACCCCCACCCCCACCCGTTGAGATGCGTGGTGTAGAATAAGCATTTAATGCGTGCAGATGTGACAAGATTGAAAGTAATCATATTTGCACCGACAAGGATTGTTGATATTCTATTATTACTGAAATCACACACACACACACACACACACACACACACACACACACACACACACACACACACACACACACACACACACACACACACACACACACACACACACCTGAGCATACGTAATAGATATTGCCACACCACATGTTTTCGGCCTAGACAACGCTACAGGCTCTCCTGTCTACATGGCAACCTCTACCTGTCACTCCCTTTCTCAACCCTCGCCCTCCCAAAGGGGCAGCCATTCGAGCTATAATAAAACACTCCACAGCACCTTCGCAGTTAACAGGTTGTTTCTTCTAAGGAATATAACATTTGTGTAATATATAAACGTAAATATAACTTTAATATTTTAGATGTCTTCACTGAATGCTGCTAGAATGAAGACGCACATTTATTAACTACAAACCTATGAGAAACACTGGCACACTGATACACATGCGTACCAACAGTTTCCAAGTCTTTTGAACAATGTGTCAGAGTTAAGCGTTTACTTACGTCCATTTCTGTACGATTTCTTACCGATACTTTTTTGAGTGAGTGTACATAAAGTGGGGTAGGTGTGTGTTTATATACGCGAAAGCAAACACAAACACACACTATGCATACATAGACATATTTATATAATATATATATATATATATATATATATATATATATATATATATGATAAAATGTCATGTAATAAGTCGTTGGGCCATCTTTAGATAACAGTACTGTGACATCATTTATCTCTGTCATTTACAGGTATACAACGTTTGTAACTGAATCGTTTGTTTTCGTTTTAGTGCTTCTTTAGTGCCGCAGAAAATTGAAACAGTTGTGTTGAAGTGTTTTCCGGTTCTAGGGCTATTGGCCTTCCAAACAGAAGGAAGAAAGTTGCATGTACAATCACGAGCCACGCTACAACGCCAATAAGATTTTTGTTTTTGAGTATGTGATATATTTTCATTTGTAGTATTTAGCTTAGGGTTTAATAAGTTCCTTCAATAGGTGAAAAATAAAATTTCAGGGAATCTTAATTTCGTAATATGAAAAAATCTGTATTGGCCAGAACTTTTATTCGTGACTGTACATGTAGTGGGCAGCGGTTACCCACACGCAATAATCTCGCAGTGGTGCTTGTGTGCAATATTTCCAAGTACCCCAAGAAACGAGCCGTTTACAAGCCTGGCAAAAGCGGACTCAAACTTTCGTAATGGCTTCTGCAGTGCAGGTCTTAGGTTTTTATTGTTCTGTTGTTCTCCGGTGACAAAAAGTTTCCCATTTTCTGTATCTGTTTAGTTTTGCACTAAAGCCCCGCCTACCA
Organism: Oratosquilla oratoria; assembly: GCF_046742065.1. NCBI lineage: Eukaryota > Metazoa > Arthropoda > Malacostraca > Stomatopoda > Squillidae > Oratosquilla > Oratosquilla oratoria. Next base: position 45,977,778 of record NC_134783.1, on the reverse strand, counting down.
GTGCGCATGCGATTGGTCGAGCCTCAAAAAGCAGATGATGTCACACAGGCTGTAGTGTTCTGATTGGCGAAATAGATACATTTGATGAGATTTATCTGCTATGGGACAATATATTAGACCTGTTGTTATACATGAGTAAAATATTGTCCATTGCTCCAGTTGGAACGATCCGATATCTTAAAGAATTCCGAACCTGGAGAGTGGAGGGTTTTCCAGATAATCCTGGAATCGGGATTGGGAAATGGAACAGGCTGGTATGAGAGGGTTGAGTGCCGGAGCGTGGAAGTGTTAAGGGAAAGGGATTAATGGAGATACCAGGGAATGGAAGGATAGCTATAGAAATCAAATTATAAAGGTTATAGATTAATAAAAGAGGACCCTGTGTGTGCATATGTACACTGTGTGTGTGTGTGTGTGTGTGTGTGTGTGTGTGTGTGTGTGTGTGTGTGTGTGTGTGTGTGTGTGTGTGTGTGTGTGTGTGTGTGTGTGTGTGTGAGTGTGTGAGTGCGTGTGTGTGTATATGTATGTTTGTGTGTGTGTGTGTGTGTGTGTGTGTGTGTGTGTGTGTGTGTGTGTGTGTGTGTGTGTGTGTGTGTGTGTGTGTGTGTGTGTGTGTGTGTGTGTGTGTGTGTGTGAGTGTGTGAGTGCGTGTGTGTGTATATGTATGTGTGTTTGTGTGTGTGTGTGTGTGTGTGTGTATGTGTATGTGTTGTGTGTGTGTGTGTGTGTGTGTGTGTGTGTGTGTGTGTGTGTGTGTGTGTGTGTGTGTGTGTGTGTGTGTGTGTGTATGTGTGTGTGTGTCTGCATGCATGTGTTCATGCGCGTGTGTATATGTACATATACACTTGACATACGTAATAAAAGTTAATTATGAAAAAAATTGTATACTAACGACGTAAAGGTCAAAGAAGGGTCGTTAAAAGCCAGATCAAATATGGATTTAACAGTAAAAAATTAAGTTTACACTGATGGATAACCTAGTGTGAATGCTTGAGAGGCTATTAAAAGTAAAGGCGAAATCTGGAACAAAGGACATGACAGGGGGTCTAAGTGGTCGCGCTGATTAACTTAAAATATGACTAAGGACCATTTGCTGCTTAATTCTTAAAACAAGGTCAGATAAGGTATCCTTGATTTATGTGATGTATACTAAAAGGACATAATCATATCGTCATAGGAATATATATATATATTTACATATATATATATATATATATATATATATATATATATACTGCACACATACATATATATATATAAGGACATAAGAAATAAAGGAGACTGCAAAAGACCATAAGGCCTACACTAGGCAGCTCCGTATCCATCACCACCTGTCATCCCCATCCATAAAGTTGTCTAATAGTTTTTAAAAAAAAAAATTGATGGTTTCAGCGCTTACTACATGGCTACTAAATTTATTCCATTCATCGACCACCCTATTAGTAAACCAATTCTTGCCTATTTCCTTCTTAAATCTAAATTTGTCCAGTTTATACCCATTGCTGCGAGTCCTGCCCTGTTGTTTTATTATGATGACCTTGTTTGCATCACCCTTGTTATAGCCTTTGATCCACTTGAACACTTCTATTAGATCACCCCGCACTCTGCGTCTTTCCAGAGAGTGTAAGTTTAGGTGCCTAAGCCTCTCTTCGTAAGGCAAATTTCCGAGTCCTTGTATCATTTTGGTCATTCTTCTCTGTACTGATTCTAGTGAATTTATGTCCATTCTGTAGGACGGAGACCAAAACTGTACCGCATAGTCAAGGATGGGTCTAACTATCGCTAGATAGAGTTTAATAATTACCTCTGCACTTCTATTCGTTACCGTCCTAGCAATGAAGCCTAATGCTCTGTTAGCTTTATTTCTGCTCGTGATGATATTCAACACATTGAGGTATTACATATCGTAACATACCGCACGTTACGCAGTTATACATGTACTTCGGTTATGTTTTAATTTCTTAGCTCTAACCTTCAGCAAGATATAGTTCTCAGACGTGATCCAAACATATACAAGAAAGTAATGACGCATCCTACATATATTATTTCACATCTTTGTGAAGTGTTGATGACGTCATCATATGGTGATGCGGTGGGGGTAAACAGACTTCGGCTTTCTTACACTGATCTGAAGGAGGAGAGAAAGAGAAGGAGGAGGAGGAGAAGGAAGAGGAGGAAGAAGGGAGAAGGAGAGGAAGAGGACTGGAGGAGGAGTAAGAGAAAAGGAGGAGGAGAGGAGGAGGAAGTGAATGAGAAGGAGGAAGAGGAGAAGGTGGAGGAAGAAGATGTGTGATCGAGGCACTGTAGCGATGGACAAGGCGACTTTATATCTTTCTTATAAGGGGGATAAGATCAATGTTACACAGTTCCCTGACGATTCGCTCTTCCATTGTGTCCCAGTGTAGTTGAATGGGTGATAAGTGATCGGAACAGGTGGAAAGGTGGCGGTGACCTCGTTCAGGGGTCAGACGGACGTTGAACCTTTACGAAGACGAACCGTAGGAGAAGAATCGAAGTCTTCATAGCCGAAGAGTCCATTTGCATTTGGGTGAATGAGCGGACTGGTCGTTTGGTACCAAACTCTCATTACAGAGCGATTACCCACACCGTCGTCGTCGTCGTCTTCTTCTTCTTCGCGTTCTTCTTCGCGTTCTTCTTCGCGTTCTTCTTCGCGTTCTTCTTCGCGTTCTTCTTCTTCTTCTTCTTCTTCTTCTTCTTCTTCTTCTTCTTCTTCTTCTTCTTCTTCTTCTTCTTCTTCTTCTTCTTCTTCTTCTTCTTCTTCTTCTTCTTCTTCTTCTTCTTCTTCTTCTTCTTCTTCTTCTTCTTCTTCTTCTTCTTCTTCTCCTTCTTCTTCGCCTTCTTCTTCTTCTTCTTCTTCTTCTTCTTCTTCGCGTTCTTCTTCTTCGCGTTCTTCTTCTTCTTCTTCTTCGCGTTCTTCTTCTTCGTCTTCTTCTTCTTCTTCTTCTTCTTCTTCTTCTTCGCGTTCTTCTTCGCGTTCTTCTTCTTCTTCTTCTTCGCGTTCTTCTTCTTCTTCGCGTTCTTCTTCTTCTTCTTCTTCTTCTTCGCGTTCTTCTTCTTCTTCTTCTTCTTCTTCGCGTTCTTCTTCTTCTTCGCGTTCTTCTTCTTCGCGTTCTTCTTCTTCTTCGCGCTCTTCTTCTTCGCGTTCTTCTTCTTCTTCTTCGGGTTCTTCTTCTTCTTCGGGTTCTTCTTCTTCTTCGGGTTCTTCTTCTTCTTCGGGTTATTCTTCTTCTTCGGGTTCTTCTTCTTCGCGTTCTTCTTCTTCTTCTTCTTCGCGTTCTTCTTCTTCTTCGCGTTCTTCTTCTTCTTCTTCTTCGCGTTCTTCTTCTTTGCGTTCTTCTTCTTTGCGTTCTTCTTCTTCGCGTTCTTCTTCTTCGCGTTCTTCTTCTTCTTCTTCTTCGCATTCTTCTTCTTCAACGTGTCCCTCTTGTATCTCAATCTTCGCCTCTAGCCCCTTCTCTAGCTCCTCATTTTCCTCCTCCTCCTTCTTTCCTTCCCTCCTCTCATTATTCTCTCCTCCTCCTTCTTAATTCCTCCTCTCAACTCCGTCCTTTCTTCTCCCTCCTTCCTACTATCTCCTCCGTCCTCCCTCTTCCTACCTCTCGCTTCCCTATTCCTTCCTTCCTCCTCCCTCTTCCTTCCTCCCTTCTCCCTCCTCCCTCCTCATTCCTTGCTCCTTTTCTCTTCCTCCTTCCTTCCTTTTCCATTTCTTATTGCGTTCTTTCTACCCAAGTTGCACAATAAGGCATGTTTGGTCCCTGATTAATTCGTGGGGTACGTAACCATTTTCACAGTCACCGGGTTCGTTTCAACGGATACGAAAAACCAGTGGGCAAAACCTGTTGCACCCAGTGCTTCCAACCCTTCCGAATCGTGAGCTTTACGTCGATAAACGTTCAGACGGACACACGGGTGATTGAAATCTGTGGAGGAGTGCTTTTGAACAGTGATCAATGTATGACTCGTGCCTGGAGGAGATTGGCACTTCTTGTTCAAGGAGATTGGCTACCCCCTCCCCGTTTTTTTTTTTTTTTTTTGTTTCTTTTATATCGTGTGTGTTTTTCTTCTTTCTCTTTCTCCTCTTCTTCCTTTTCTTCTTTCACTTTTCCTTCTTTTTCTTCTTCTTTCTCATCCTCCTCCTTCTCCTCCTCCTGCTTTTTCTTGTTGCTGTTGTCGTTATTCTTGAAAACGCTAACAACCTCATTCTCCCCCCCACACACACACACAGTTCAGTAAAATCGATCGACGATAACCAGACAAAATACCCTAGAATATTTCTCAAGTAGAAAAAAATAAAATATCTTATGTTAGCCAAGGCAATATCCTAAACCCTTTCAACACTGACACCCTTCATATATTTTGTTCTGACTAAGTAAAGGCAATTTGATTCATTTTAAGGGACGGAATCCCGACTAAAAGATGACTTAAGTGAGCGAAACCCCATTGAAGTCGGAGTTTAAGTCCTCATTTATATAGAAAAATGTCTGTTTCTTGACTGCAATAGAATCTATCGAGGATATCACCGTGTTAAAGGGATTAAATCTGGTTTCGAGGATAACCATAGAGACATCTCCTATCCCTGGACTTCTAGGAACCGGCCTAAGACCGAACAAGCTCAGAACAGTGCATCACTCTTAGAAGATGTTTTAATCGTTTGTGTGGTGACTGTGTTGTGGTGATTGGGTGAGAGGGAACTTCTGTATGGTGACAGCTGTGTAGTGATACATACATACATACACACACACATATATACATACATACATACATACATACATACATACATACATATACCAAAGGCTTTTTCCCCCTATATGGGGGGGTAGCCAAAAAGAAAAAGGCATAGAAACCACTCCCACCCATTCCATTTCTTATATATTCCACTCCCCTCCACCCTCCTCCCTCACTCTTATCTTGGCACCTCCTGGATGCTGCTGAATAATGTGCTGAATTCGATAATGACGTTATTGATATGTTAAGATGTTCTATCAACCCCGTGAAGAGCATTGGTATACTTTATATATTTTGTTTTGTCTGATGTCATTGTTGGACCTGTACCGTCTTTAGAGAATTAAACTGTTTTGAGATGGTTAAAACATGTCGAAATAGTTAAGCAGTCTTAAGATGGAACCATATCTTATCCTTTTGCTGTAAAAATCGACCAAATAGGGTTTAGATAGTACAAATTCAATACACCGTGATCAAAAATATTTTACTCTGGCAAGGTCATAGGATGACATTCTTCTGTAGTGGAGGGGAAGTGGAGGGGGAAGGGGAGGTGGAGGGTGAAGTGGAGGGAGGGGAGGACGTACGGGGGGGGGGACTCCAAGGACCCCAAAGACGTCTGTTTTGACTTGAAGGATTAGTGGTAATGATGATAATCTGATGATGATGATGATGATAATATGATGATGATGCTGATGATCTGATGATGATGATGATCTGATGATGATGATGATGATGATGATCTGATGATGATAGTAGTGATGTTGGTGTTAATGAATAAGTTGGTGAAAGTGATACGGTTGGTGTTAAAGATAATGAGAATGATGGTATATAATTTAGATCTTTCGTAACTCTCGTACGAGATGGTGATAGTGTGGGAATAATGACAATGGAACCTTGGGGTCTTAGGGTTCGTGACAGTGGTGGTGGTGATGGTGATGGTGGTGATGGTGACGAGATTCCTGATGTTGACTTTGCAATAAATGGTGATGACTTAAACGACTTAAATCCCATATCCTCTAGATGGCTTCGGAAGTTTGGGGTAAGATGCATCCCCATAGTATATTCTATTATGGAAAACACCACAATGTTTTATTTACCTTAGTAAACGTTTCTGAGATCGTCCTCTGGATAATGCCTCTATTGGCTTTGCATCTGTCGACCGTGCTTGAGGGAAAGGAGAAGGAGGAGGAGGAGGAGGAGGAGGAGGAAGAAGAAGAGGAGGAGATGGAGAAGGAGTTGAAGGAGAGGGAGAAAGAGAAGAAGTCAAAAGATGGGAAAAACTTAGAACAGAGAGTAGAGGGGGAGGAGAAGGAGGAGGAGGAAGAGGGGGGCATGGGCGAGGAGAATGTTGAGGTGATGAGAGGTAGAAGAGGAGGAAAAAGAGAGAGGAGATTTAGGAAGGAGAGAGGGAGAAGGATAGGATGGGAGGGGAGGAGGATGGAAAGGGAAAGTACGAGGAGGAGGAGTACGAGGAAGAGGAGGAGGAAGAGGAGAGTTGAAATGGATGGAAGGTCATCCCATGGGCGGATAGTGAGACCGAGATGGATGGCCGGATCAGGCAGGCCAGGGAAAATGCATTACAGGATTGTAAGGATGTACGCTAGCAGGATGAACCAGGAGGATGTTTGGGGAGAAGAGTAGGCGGGGGAGGGGGGAGAGGGGGGAGTGGAGGGAAGGAGGTGGATGGGTGGTGAGGGGGAGGTGGATAGTTTGGAGGAACAGGTAGAGAATAGTTGATCAGAGGGGAAGGAGAAACAGGTGGAAAAGAAAGAAGGTAGATGGATTAAAGAGGGAAGTAGAAAGAAGGTAAGGAGAGGGAAAGAGAGGAGGTGGGAAGAAAAGAGAGAGGGAAGGAGAGGAAAGAGAAGCAGGTGGGAAAGGAGGTGGGTTAAAGAGGGAAGGAGAAAGAGGGTAAGGAGAGGAAAAGAGAGGAGGTGGAAAGAAAAGAGAGAGGGAAGGAGAGGGATGAGAAAGGAGAAGGAGGGGGAAGGAGAGGAAGAGGGGGAAGGCGATGGAGGGGAAAGGTGAGGAAGAGGGAAGGTAAGGGAGGTGGGAAGGGAAGGGGGAGGGGAACTGAATTTAGGGAAAAGTATGTTGGAACTGTTGATCGGAGCATGAAAGGAAGTTAATGGAAAATAAAAGGTCCAGTTTTCCAGAAGTAATGGATGGCTCTTCGATGAGCACAAGAAAATTAAAACAAAATATTAAAGTTCAAAAAATTCTATATTCGAGGGTAACGATGCCTTAGGGCCTAACTAGGAGGCGAAGCGTGATGGTTAAATAAAAATGACGTACAGGGGTTCGAATAGAAAAAATATTGGAACCAAATTGCTAAAGATTTTAGGAAACTTTGAAAAAGATTAGAAACAATAGACTTAATTGTAACTGTAAAAGAATTTAGCGATAAAAGGAAATACAATGATAGATACGAAATGTTGAAATACTGCTAATTTTTTGTATTAAATTTAAAGAAAAAGGGTAACGATACTTTTTGCAAAAGATGAACAAATTTGAAAAAATGAAGATCAAATTGAAAATAATGAAACGTTATTTTAGGAACTGCATAAAACTGTGGAAATGAAAAAGACGAACTCATGAATAACAATGTATTATAAAGTAACTATAGTGAAGCCGTGACGAAGAAAATATCAAAACAGATAAGATGGAAGATAAAGATTCTGAAACGTTATGATAAATTGAGTTTAAGATTTGAAAGGAAAGACAAGGGATGATTTGCGTAACAAAGCCTTCGAAGCCACGGAGGCGAGGTAAAGAAAAATATGTAAATAAGATTGAATTAAATCTATTGAAATAGTAGCCTTAAAGAGAAATTTAGAGAGAGAGAGAGAGAGAGAGAGAGAGAGAGAGAGAGAGAGAGAGAGAGAGAGAGAGAGAGAAAGGGAGGGGTTGGAAGAGAGAAAGTGAGGGGTTGGAAGAGAGAGAGGGAGGGGTTGGAAGAGAGAAAGTGAGGGGTTGGAAGAGAGAGAGAGAGAGAGGGGGTGTTGGAAGAGAGAGAGAGAGTGAGGGGTTGGAAGAGAGAGAGAGAGAGAGAGAGAGAGAGAGAGAGAGAGAGAGAGAGAGAGAGAGAGAGAGAGAGAGAGAGGAGGAGGTGGGGAGAAAGAGAGGGGAGATAGGAAGAGGGAGAGATGGGTGGGAAGAGAGAGAGAGAGGGATGGGGACAAAGAGAAAGATAAGTGGATAGAGGGAAACAGAGTGGGAGAGAGAAAGTGGGAGAGAGTGAGGGAGAGAATATGAACTTGGTGGATAACGACATCTCACTAAAGTCCGAGGTGATGACGAACATAATGATGATTATAAAACTTGGGAATAGAAAGAGAAAGAAACACAGAGGCAGAAATGAGCGAAACTTTGCCTTCCACGAAGTTAATCGTTAGTGAGGGAACCATCCGAGGAAGGGGACGGGAGGGGAGGGGAGGGGAGGCGAGGGGAGGGGATAGAGGGTTAGAAGTTAGAGGAGGTGTGGGATTCTGTTATAAGTAGCCCCCCGACAAGCCACTTCTACCCATTAGCTGCCCATTATACCCCCATTAGCCTCCCATTGGCTACCCAATCGCCATTTGATACATCCATTTGCTGACGGTAGGTTTTGCCCATTATCCCCCCATTATCCCCCCATTGGCTACCCAATTGTCATTTGACACATCCATGTGCTGACGGTAACTTTTGACAACGGCAGTGACTCTGCTGACGGTAACTTTTGACAGCGAAAGTGACTCAACCCAAGGTGACGTCGGTACAAAAATGCCCAATATGACCAGCTACCTTACAACACTTTGATTTGACCATGTCAGATATAGGAACAGGAACCCATGTATATACAAACTATGTAACATGCATCTATATACCTGTCGCCAAAAGACAGTAACGCTTTGAGAACAGTATCAGGTCGAAGAGGAAGAGATGAGGAGACGAAGGAAAGGGATGATTAAGGGAAAGGCATCTAGGAAATGAGGGGATAAAGGGATATGGAGAGAGAGAGAGAGAGAGAGAGAGAGAGAGAGAGAGAGAGAGAGAGAGAGAGAGAGAGAGAGAGAGAGAGAGAGAGAGAGAGAGAGAGAGAAATAGAGAGAGAGAAAGAGAGTGGGGAGTTAGGTGGAAGAAGAAGGAAAGAGGAAGACTGGATGAGGATAATGTGAGGAGGGAAGAAGAAGAAGGGAGAGGAGAGGGATTAATGCACAGAGAAAGTTCTGGATAGTTGAAGAAAACAGTTGAGGGAGTTGATGGAGGAGTTTGGAGGGATTCGGGAGGTCATGGATGGAGGTGGAAACTTTGTTGGCGACGCCCGTCCGCCGATGAATGGGTTGTTGGAGAAAGGAACCTGCTGGACGGGGAGATGACGCAGGAAATTTCGGAGGGCGGGCGAAAGTGGAACAAGAGGGGTGGGGGAGGGGGTAGGTTATTCTATTTTATTCTATTTCATTTTATTCTATTTTATTTTTACTTTTTTATTTATTTACTTATCTATTTTTCACTTAATTTTATTTATTTATTTTTATCTATTTATTTTCATTTATCTTTATTTTTTATTTATGCATCTTATTTTATTTATTTATCTTTTATTTACTTATTTATTTATTTATCTATTTATTTATTTATCTATTTTTATTTATTTTATTTTATTTATTTATTTATTTATTTATTTATTTATTTATTTATTTATTTTATTTATTTATTTTTTTGTGTGTGTGAAATGTCACTCCCACGGTCTGGAAGTTGGTTGCTTGGTTGGTAGTGGTGGTTTGTGGTGGTTGGTTGATTAGTTTGGCTGATAGGTTGACTGGTTTGGCTGATAGGCTGACTGGTTTGGTTAGTTTGTTGTTTGGTTACGTACTGTAGTTTATATACATTATTATGGTTGTAGTAGACTTAATAATAGTGGTTGTGGTGTTGGTTGTAGTTTTGACTGTTTATTCTGTTTATTGTGATGTTAAGGTTGTTTAGGACGTGATGTTGGTTTTATGGAGTTTTTTTTTTTGTGGTGGCAGTAGTGGTAGTAGTTGTGGTAGTTTGATCAAGGTTGATGACAACCATAACTTCAGCATATTGAGGGAAAGAGAAAGATACGCTATTCATAGACATAAAGAGACATAAAGGAGTAAATGTCTAGATGATGGAGAAAAGAGAAGAAAGGAATGAGAAGATGAAGGAGGAAATGGTGAAAGTGACTTCAAAAGGAGCAGGTGTGAAGGATATTTTCTTTATTTTCTTAGATGAACTGTTGACGAAGGAAGAATTGAATGAAATTTGGAATGAATGAAGGAAAGGAAAGGATAGGAGAAAGTGAACGTGAAAAGGATGAGGAGGAGGAAGAGGAAGAGGAGGAGGGAGGTGGGTTGGATGTAAATAAGGTGATATGGAAGTCGTCAAGGAATCAAGAGTTGAAGTCGACGGAATTGGAAATGGAAAAGCGACGCGCGCGCGCACACACACACACACACACACACACACACACACACACACACACACACACACACACACACACACACACACACACACACACACACACACACACACACACACACACACACACACGACACAGACACACGACACAGGCACACGACTCGAGGCGTGGTTGGTAGAGTTCCCGGCTGCCACTACGGCGGTCCGGGTTCGAATCCCGCCCAGGGTCTGAAATAATTTCAGTATCGCTACGCTGCGGGTCGTTACTTCAACTATCGTAGCCGGAGAGTTGGGTGTTTGTGTGCGTGTAAGGTCATAGCATTACCCGTAGATCGGTCATATATGACCTCTGAGGTCTCTTCCGGGAGGAAAATAGTTGTCAATCACGAGTCCAACACGTGATCCAAAGACCATGGTGAATCTCACACACACACACACACACACACACACACACACACACACACACACACACACACACACACACACACACACACACACACACACACACACACACACACACACACACACACACACACACACAACACTCAATCTCACTCACAAGAATAAAAAGTAAGTCACTTATAACCCAGGGAATTAAAGACAATTTTAAAAGGAACAGAGGCAGCGAGGAAGAAAGTTTAAAAACGAACTCAATAAAGGGATAAGGAAAAACTGGAACTGGAGGCAAAAAGCATTAATGGGAAGCACATGCAATGTAGGAGAATGAAAAATAAATAAATAAGAATTAATAAAAGGAGGAAAAGGCCTGGTCTCGGCGACGCAATATATACGAGCGAGTTCGAGAACAAAAAGGGGAATGAAAGAGGAAGAGAATAAAGGAGAGAAACCAGATACGAATAATCGAGGAAAGGTGATTTGATGAATGATTGAAGGGAAGGGAAGGGAAAGGAAAGGGAGGGGAGGGGGAGAGGAGGCGTGGGAGAGGGAAGGGAGAGGGGAGAGGGAAGGGGGAGGTGAGACGTGGGAGAGGGGGAGGTGGAGGCGAGACGTAGGAGAGGGAAGGGGGAGGGGAGAGGGGAGGGGGAGGCGAGACGTGGGAGAGGGAAGGGAGAGGGGAGAGGGAAGGGGAAGACAAGACGTGGGAGAGTGGGAGGTGGAGGCGAGACGTAGGAGAGGGAAGAGGGAGGGGAGATGGGAGGGGGAGACGAGGCGTGGGAGAGAGAAGGGAGAGAGGAGAGGGGAGAGGGAAGGGGGAGGCGAGACGTGGGAGAGTGGGAGGTGGAGAGGAGACGTGGGAGAGGGAAGGGAGATGGGTGAGGGAAGAGGGAAGGGAGAGGTGAGACGTGGGAGAGGGGAGGGGGAGGGGAAACGTGGGAGAGGGGAGAGGGAGGCGAGACGTGGGAGAAGGGGAGGTGGAGGCGAGACCTAGGAAAGGGAGGGGAGAGGGGAGAGGGGAGACGAGAGGCGAGACGTGGGAGAGGGGAGACGGGAGGCGAGACGTGGGAGAGGGGAGGAGGAGGCGAGACGTGGGAGAGGGGAGGGGGAGGGGAGAGGGGAGACAGAAGACGAGACGTGGGAGAGGGGAGGGGGAGGGGAGACATGGTAGAGGGAAGGGGCGTATATGTGACAGTAGGTGAGAGACTGTAGGATTGAGCCTTCTAGGGGTAAAGCAACCAGTGCATGGGCGATTGAATAAAAGGTAAAGTTGAGATTAGAGAGAAGGGGGACACGTAGGGTAGAATGGAATTCTCACATAGGGGGATTAAGCTACGAGAGAAAGAGAGCAGGAGGAGAGAGGAGAGGGAAGTGGAGAGGAGGAAGGGGAGGAAGCAGTGGAGTGGAGTGGATGAAGAAGGAAACCTAGGGAATTAGGCTATAAGATAAACAGTGGAGATAAGTGGAGGAAGAGGGTTGGAGGGATTTTTTTCTGGGGTACGAATCATAGTTTAGGGAGACGAGTTAGGGAATCTTGTAAAGAATTGGAGACACGCCCAAGGAATTAGGGATATTTGATGATGATTGCTTGCAAGATTTATTACACATGTAAGAAAGTCCATCAAGTAAAAGGGGACTTGTTGGTAAGGAGGAATGGAGAAGAGAAGAAATAGAAAATGCGCGACACCGAACGAGAAGAGGGGAAATAAGTGACATAAAGATTCTCACTCTCTCTCTCTCTCTCTCTCTGTCTCTCTGTCTCTATCTCTCTCTCTCTCTCTATACACACACACAGACACACACACACACATACACACACATATATACATATATATATATATATATATATATATATATATATATATATATATATATATATATATGATATAATATAATATATAATATGCAGTATAGTCTTGATGAGGGTACTGATACTATTGATTTGAGGATGAACCGCCAGTTAGGAGGAATGGAATACGAGCAATGGAGTAGATGAATAAGTAGGAGGAGGAAGAGGAGGAGGAGAAGGCGAAGGAGAGAGAAGGGTAAGGAGGAATAACAGGTGAAGGAAGAGGAAGACGAGGAGGATGACGAGGAGGATGACGAGGAGGAAGGGGAGGAAGAAGGAAGAGGAGGAAGAGAAAACGAGTGGAAACGGGAAGATAGGCTTGCGTGGGTCAATATGATGTCAAGGGGGAGACGCGGGTTTCACAAGGAAAAGATTTGTCGGGAACACAACGGGGGTCTTATGAGGCCACGTCTCCGTGTGGTGCTCGAAGGGAGTCAGGCAGGATTGCGGCCCCGGGGGATCTCCCCGCGGATCTCCCGCGGATCTCCCGCGGATCTGCCTGCGGATAGAGAGGAGTGGATTGCCCGGGAGATGGAAAAGGCAAAATGAAAAAATAGAGGATTTTTTTTTTTGTGATTGTATGTACGTGGATGAATGTATACATAGATATACATATGTACGCACATACATAAGTACATAGGTATGTACGTACATACATGTATACATACGTGCATACGAGTATATACATACAGACATACGTACGTAGATACGTACATACATACATATAGTACATACATACACACATACAGTATATACATGAATAATCCCATACAGTATATACAGTACACATATACGTATGTACGTACATACATACGTACATATATGCATGTATACATACATATATGCATACATACATACATACATACATATATACTGCACATATTTACATAACGTACACATGTATACATAATGACGGTTATACCTTTTACCCGGACTGTATATCAATCGTTGACTTTTATTTTGGTAACGAGAACACCGCTTGAGGAGGAAACCTTTCTTGGTTGTACAAAGATTTTCTCGCTGGAGATTTTTTTCAAGAACTTGAAAAAAAATAAAGATAAAAGATAAAATAAAAAGTAAAACGTAAGGCAATAATGGCTTCGACCTCAGATTGTGTTTTCTCTACCAAAACTGTCATTCGATTTTTCTTCTCCTTCCAACCTGTTTGTATTCCTTATATCGTTCCTGATGTATATCATTCTTATTTGAGTCTTAATTATTCTCCTCTTCGGTCACTCCCTCCTCCTCCTCCTCTTCGTTCTCTTCTTTCTCCATTGCTCTTCTTCCTCATCGTCTTCCTCTTTTCTCTTCTCCTCCTCCCCTCGTCCTCCCATTTCTTACTCTCCTCCTCCCCTTTCTTACTCTCCTCCTCCCCTTTCTTACTCTCCTCCTCCTCTTCCACCTCCTCCTCCTCCTCCTCCTCCTCCTCCTCCTATCCCTTCTTCTCCTTCCTCTCCTCCTCCTATCCCTTCTACTCCTTCCTCTCCTCCTCCTATCCCTTCTACTCCTTCCTCTCCTCCTTCTCCTCATCCTCGTATTCCTCCTCGTCATCCTCCTCCTCCTCGTCCTCCTCCTCCTCCTCGTCATCCTCCTCCTCGTTCTCCTCCTCGTCCTGGTCCTCCTCCTCCTCCTCCTCCTTCTCCTCCTCCTCCTCTTCCAGCTTCCTTTACATTTTTGTTTTGATCTTCGTCTCCACTTTCCTCTTTCATGCACCAACAACTTAGCCTTGCCCAACCACCAAACTTGATTTCATACTTTCCAAAATATTATATCCTTTCCTTTGTCCTTCCTTCACCCCGTAACTGTAATGATAACAATACCACATTCAGACACGAATAGTTAGATAATGATTTCTACAAGAGTTATATTTAGATAGAGGTGTTGTCTACCTCAGAATACATCAAATTTGAAGATTAGTAGCGACTGTCTCAGTAATGATCGTGATGTGTTCACAATAGGCTATTGATGATATTAGTCTTAACACCCCCATTTCTGATATTGCGATATTGATTGTTTTGTTTGGACACATAATAGTCGTTGTAATGATATGGACCAAAAGGTCTCCTAGATATGGACCAAAAGGTCTCCTAGATATGGACCAAAAGGTCTCCTAGATATGGACCAAAAGGTCTCCTAGATATGGACCAAAAGGTCTCCTAGATATGGAACAAAAGGTCTCCTAGATACGGACCAAAAAGTCTCCTAGATATGGAACAAAAGGTCTCCTAGATACGGACCAAAAGGTCTCCTAGATACGGACCAAAAGGTCTCCTAGATATGGACCAAAAGGTCTCCTAGATATGGACCAAAAGGTGTCCTAGATATGGACCAAAAGGTCTCCTAGATATGGACCAAAAGGTCTCTTAGATATGGACCAAAAGGTCTCCTAGATATGGACCAAAAGGTCTCTTTAGATATGGACCAAAAGGACTCCTGTCGGCATGCTCCGCCTTTGAGTACACACAATTGGGTATACCTGTATAGTCTGTCCTCTCTGTTCTTGCAACATGATCTGTCCACCTCAGCCAGACTGTGTTCATATCTCTTTTTACGCCCATCATTCGTTATATTCGGTGCCTTATCTCCTTTATTTGTTTTTTGTTTTCTGTCGCCTGATGCACAATATTCTATACACGAGTAGTTCATCACGTTCTCTTTTTTGAAGCCATTGCTTTTCTTGTACCATCTTTATCTCTGACGTTTCTCTCTCTTTTTTCCTCTCCTTTCTTCGTCTCCTGTATTCTATCATACTCGTTTGACTTAACGATCAGGGAAATATGCCCCTCTCTTTTTAATCCTCTTTCCCACACCCCTCATCTGTATAATGTTGTAACCAACGCCCCTGTCGGTAATGGACTCCAAGTGACTGAATCTACATAGATAATGGAACTTCAGGAACTTCAGGAAGGATGGTTGTAAAAAGGAAGTTGAAAGGGAAGGATGGAACGTGATGATAGGAGAGGCATGACAGTAGATAACAAGAAAATAACGATAGGACACGTGATATTTTCAGATAAAAACTAAGTTAATAAAGATGCAAAAAGCTATATTATGGATAAGGCGTCGTTATGATATGCCTCTGTAATTCACGGCCATTTATCTGTTTACTACCCATTCATGCAACCCAATCAACCAAACCATTCAGTCAAACCAATCAGCCAAACCATTCAATTCCAAACCTTTCAGCCAAACCAATCAGCCAAACCATTCAGCCAAACCAATCAGCCAAACCAAGCAGTCAAACCATTCAGACAAAATATTGTCAAACCATTCAGCTAAATAAATCAGCCAAACCAATCAGCCAAACCAAGCAGTCAAACCATTCAGACAAAGCTATCAGTCAAACCATTCAGCCAAATAAATCAGCCAAACCATTCAGCCAAGTCAACCAGCCAAACCAAGCAGTCAAACCATTCAGACAAAGCAATCAAACCATTCAGCCAACTAAATCAGCCAAACCAATCAGCCAAACCATTCAGACAAACCAAGCAGCCAAACAATTCAATCAAAGCAATCAGTCAAACCATTCAGCCAAATGAATCAGCCAAACCACTCGGCCAGACCAATCAGCCAAACCAACCAACCACAACCACCAAACACTAAAAACCACCACTATCAACCTACTATCACTTTACATTTCTCTTTACTCTATAAAACATGTAGTCAACCTAAAGGTAAAAGAAAAAAAAAAAAGGAAAACGTCTTTTATGGTCAGATTCTGTATGGTGTAACTCGTTGACAAAGGAAGAAGGTGTCCACTTTTGTGTAATGTGTAATCAAATAGGTATGATATAGAAGTATTTCTATATTTTCATGTACATATTTTCTCCCCTACCATGTACATATGCATATGCACACACACACACACACACACACACACACACACACACACACACACACACACACACACACACACACACACACACACACACACACACACACACACACGACTCGGTGGCGCGGTTGATAAAGTACTGGACTGCCAGTACGGAGGTGCGGCAGTACCTGGTTCGAATCCTGCCCAGGGCCGAAATTATTTCGGTATCGCTGCGCTTCGGGTCATTTCTCCGACTCTCGTGGGCGGGGAGGTGTGTGTGTGTGTGTGTGTGTGTGTGTGTGTGTGTGTGTGTGTGTGTGTGTGTGTGTGTGTGTGTGTGTGTGTGTGTGTGTGTGTGTGTGTGTGTGTGTGTGTGTGTGTGTGTGTGTGTGTGTGTGTGTGTGTGTGTGTGTGTGTGTAAGGTCATAGCATTACCCATAGATCGGTCATACGAGCTCTGAGCTCTCTTCCGGGAGGGAAATGGCTGTCGATCACGAGTCCAACACGTGATCCAAAGACCAAGGTGAAAGACCAAGGTGAACACACACACACACACACACACACACACACACACACACACACACACACACACACACACACACACACACACACACACACACACACACACACACACATACACACACACACACACACACACACACACACACACACACACACACACACACACACACACACACACACACACACACACACACACACACACACACACACACATACACACACACACACACACATACACACACACACACACACACACACACACACACACACACACACACACACACACACACACACACACACACACACACACACACACACACACACACACACACACACACACACACACACACACACACACACACACACACACACACACACACACACACACACACACACACACACACACACACACAGTGTAATTTACTCCTAAGCTCAGAAGAACCGATGTGTTTGATAAATTATAGCCAGGAAGGAAAACAAGATAAAACTTAGAAAAAGATTGAAATATAGACCACGTAAATGCCTATTGCCCCTGCAAGGTTATCAGCTCCCATTAAACAGGTTTACCACTGAGCATTGTCCGCAAAGTAGGCCTGAGAGGGGATGGAGAGCGCGTGTATAAGCAGTTGCAATTGATCGGGCGCATGAAAGAGGTGAAAATTTAAGTAAAGAAGACAACATCATGAGGGGGACGTGGGTGACCACTAGTGTGTGTTATGAAAACATTGGCAGGTGGTGATGGTGGCTATGGTGGTGGTGGTGGTGTTGGTGGCTGTCGTGGTGGTGGTGTTGGTTGACCGAGATAAAAAGAGAAAATAGCACAAGTTGGTTGCATCGGGGGGAAGGGGAACGAGAGATGGGAGAGATAGCGTGGGTAGTTGATGATGGGGGAGAGGCCAGGGTGAAAGGACAGAGCTGCTAATATTGTGAGGGAAGAGGAGGAGGAGGAGGAGGAGGGGGAGGAGGTGGAAGAGGAAGAGGAGGTGGAAGAGGAAGAGGAGGAGCTTCAGAAAGAAGGGAAGAAGAAGAAAACACAAAGAAAGATAACGAACAAAATTTGAGGGAGGAGGAGGAGGAAGAGGGTGAGGACAAGGAGGAAGGTGAGGACGAGAAAGGGAAGTCGAAGAAGGAGACGAAAATGAAGAAGACGAGGTGAGAGAAAGGAAAGTAGAGGTAAGATAGATATGAAGAAAGAAGAAGCAGAAGAGAATCTGTTAGAACAGAGGAAGAAGTAGAAGAGGCACAGGACACGGGCAGGCCGTGGAAGGCACGGAGGACGAAATCCGAAGAAAATTGTTAAAAGAACATAATATTGGCGAAGTGGCTGAGGCGAGGCGTGAGAGAGAGAAAAAAAAAGAGAGCTTAAAGAAGACGGGGAGAAGTGCAAAGGGGTCGAGCAGAGGGAACCCACCTGCTTGCCTTGCTACCTACCTACCTGGCCAGGCACCATCTATTAAACCCTTGACCCTCGTCACTTATGTTGTGTGTGGGGAGGAGGAAGGGAGGTCCCCTCAGCTGAATAAAAGGGGTTGGAGAGAGAGAGGGGGGGGAGAGAGGGAGAGAGAGAGAGGTAGGGAGGGGGAGATAGAGGAAGGAGAGAGAAGGGGAGAGGGAGGGAGGGGGGGAGAGAGAAGGAAAGAGGGAGGGAGAGAGGGAGAGGGAGAGAGAGAGGGATGGGGAGAGAGAGAGAGAGAGGGAGGGAGGGGTAGAGAGAGAGGGAAGAGAGAGAAGGGGAGACAGAGGGAAGAGAGAGAAGGAGAGACAGAGGGAGGGAGAGAGAGGAAGGGAGAGAGAGAGAGAGAGAGAGAGAGAGAGAGAGAGAGAGAGAGAGAGAGAGAGAGAGAGAGAGAGAGAGAGAGAGAGGAAGAGGAGGCCAACAGACTGCTCAACCACCATTACAACCACCACCACCACCACCACCACCACCACCACCACCACCACCACCACCACCACCGCCACCACCGCCACCACCACCACCACCACCACCACCACCATCACCGCCACCACCGCCACCACCGCCACCACCACCACCACCACCACCACCACCACCACCGCCACCACCGCCACCACCACTACAACCACATTGCAATGCTTAAACTGTGCTTGATTGCTTGGGCGCGCGTGGGTGCGCGTGCGCGCTAAACTGGGCGCGTTTGTTTGTTCTTATTCTCTCTCTCTCTTCGGCATAAGATGTACTTGCTCTCTCTCTCTCTCCCTCCCTCTCACATCCTCTCACACCCTGTGAACTCCTCACCATCATAAATATACAAATTCCGCTTTCCCTTTGTCGCCCTCCCTCTCTGTCGGCGCAGCCTCAGCCTAAGCTTCCTCCTCCACCTCCTCTTCCTCCTCCTCCTCCTCCTCCTCCTCCTCCTCCTCCTCCTCCTTCTTCTTTTCTTCCTCCCTTCCTCCCTTCCTCCTTCCCTTCCTCCTCCTCCTTCACTTCCTCCTCCTCCTTCACTTCCTCCTCCTCCTTCCACCACCTCTTTCCACCTCCTCTTCCTTCCACCTCTCCTCCTACCTCCTCCTCCTCCTCCTCCTCCTCCTCCTCCTCCTCCTCCTCCTCCTCCTCCTCCTCCTCCTTCCACCTTTCCTCCTACCTCCTCTTAGGTGCCATGCCTCGCTGGGACAGGAGCCTATTAAGTCACAGCTAGTTGGTCAAGGCCCAGCGGCTCAGCCTGGGAGCTCGCCAACCTTGCGCCAGACCTCTGGCGGGTCGGGAGAAACCTCATCTATGAGCGAAATACATTGACGGAAGCTTCAGTTGATCATGAAGCCCAGGCCGAGGGACGGGATAGGTCTCCATTGTGGTCAGTTTCCGTTACTAGGCTCTCTTCGTGCCCGCTGCTGCCGAACTGGAAACGCTACTAGCACACACTAACACCCACCGCCGCTAGTGCCACCACTAACATTTACCACTTACAAAGGATTACAAAAGCGGAGCATGCCGACAGGAGACCTTTTGGTCCCTATGTGCTTACTACTACCTACCACCACAGTTGGCTACCATTGTCGTCATTTCCGTTTCCGTCATTGTCTCTGTCATCGTCCCCATCATCATTTCCATCATTATCTCCGTCATCATCTCCATCAACATCATCACCATCATCGTCACTGTCATCATCATCATTTATCAGTAATCGTTTATCACCAATAACAAATTTATTTCTCGTAACTAAACGCAAGTCGCACTGTCATACTAAACACACACACACACACACACACACACACACACACACACACACACACACACACACACACACACACACACACACACACACACACACACACACACACACACACACACACACACACACACACACACCTTATTCTCAACCCAGCAACCCGACGTACAGGCACGTCTACATGTTTCTTGTCTTTCTGCGGATATTTCATTTTGCATTATTATTTCTTATCTCTCAATATGATTACTTATATACAGTGTGTTCACTCATTTATATTTATATGTTCATTTATTTACTGACAAAAAAAATAATGGCGTGAAATATTTTGTTCATGTTACTTGATTACGATAAACTCAGCAGTCGTCGTCCCGGTGTGGCAACGCTCAGACGCGTACCTCGTCCTTGAAGCCGATTATCACATCAGGTCCTCGAAGAGTGACCGGCCCGATCGCTACTTGAGTCGTGATTGGCGGGCGGGGGCGAGCTTGACAGGCCAAAGGAGGAGGAAGTGAAGCAAGAGGTGGAGGAGGAGGAAAAGTAGAGGGAGGAGGAGAAAAAGAAGAGTAGTAGGTGGGCGAGGAGGAGGAGGAGGAGGAGGAGAAGGAGGAGGAGGAGGGGGAAGAAGAGGAGGAGGAGGAAAATTAGAGGGAGTGTAAGCATGGAAAAAGAAAAGTAATTTTAGAAATAGGAAGGGTGGAAGCGTTGAAGAAAAAAGAGGGAAAGAAGAAAAGTAGAGTAATAGAGTAAAGAAGAGTCGTATTAGAAGAAACTTCTATATCTATCTATCTACATCTATCTATCTACGTATGCACAAGTTTCACAAATCACACGTGAATACACAAATTATGCTAAACACCACAGTGAAAGGAAATTAAATTTTTTAATCCTAGGGCTTTTGTGATATAATCACATCTTCAAGGAAGATATAATCACATCTTGTAATCCATGAAGATGTGATTATATCACGAAAGCGCTCGGATCCAAAAATTCAATTTCCTTCAACTGTGGTGTTTAGCGTAATCTATGTACTGAAGAGGATTGCAGTTTGCAATCGAAATATATAGATTCCCCGTCTCCAGTCTTTTCTACTCCAAAAGTGGTTTTAACGTGATTGACAAATGTGTGATTACATTTTTCACCTGTAATTATGTACGTATATTTACCGATCCCACTCTCCCTCTCTTTCTCCCCGTCACCCTCTCTCCCCAACCCCCACCTCCTCTCACCATATATTTGATTCTTTTCCTCTTGTCACCCTTCCTTGGAGCTCTACATTTTTTCCTCTCAGTTTGGCTCACAAGATGTTTGTTTGTGTTCGTGTTTAATGTCACTCCTTTCCCCCCCTTCCCCACCCCGTCCGCCAGTGGACGGGATCTCTTGCACGTAAACAGCAGAAAGTTATTTGAACTCAAGAAACCCATCAAAGTTAAGAGGGCCATAAACTAGCGTTCATGAAGTAAGCCCCGTAGCCGCTCCTGTTAAAACCTGCCTCGATTAATACCTTTGGCAGCACCGAGAGCCATGTATGAGTTTGTTTTGGCTGCTGCTCGGTGATTCCATTCACCTGGTGTACAAAAGGGGATAAATGAAGTCAGGGATGTAGTTGGTTTTTGATGTTTACGTTATTTAACTGTGTGTGTGTGTGTGTGTGTGTGTGTGTGTGTGTGTGTGTGTGTGTGTGTGTGTGTGTGTGTGTGTGTGTGTGTGTGTGTGTGTGTGTGTGTGTGTGTGTGTGCGTGTGTGTGTGCGTGTGTAGTATGTGTGTTTGTGTGTGTAGTGGGTGTATGTGTAGTGTTTGTGTGTGTAGTGCGTAGGTAGTGTCTGTGTAGTTTATGTGTGTGTGTGTGTGTGTGTGTGTGTGTGTGTGTATGTGTGTGTGTGTGTAGTGTTTGTGTAGTGCGTAGGTAGTATGTGTGTAGTGTGTGTGTGCATGTGTGCGCGCATGTCTGTGCATGTGCATGTGTGTGCGTGTGTGTGTGTGTGTGCGTGTGTGTGTGTGTGTGTGTGTGTGTGTGTGTGTGTGTGTGTGTGTGTGTGTGTGTGTGTGTGTGTGTGTGTGTGTGTGTGTGTGTGTGTGTGTGTGTGTGTGTGTGTGTGTGTGTGTGTGTGTGTGTGTGTGTGTGTGTGTGTAAACAGTGATGCTTCATTATATAGTTGTTCTTGATCTCTTGTATGCGTGCATACTAAACCGCCCCCCTCCCTCCAAATTGGTTCGAACATGTGTTACCCTACGTATATTGACAGCTCCGGTGCATAAGATAGACGCTGGTCTTTCGCAGACGATAACGATGTCACCATTTGGCCCACCCGGATTCGTGAATGGATCTTCCTCTTGTGAAGCTGTCACAGGCGTCCGTTGTGACTTTGTATCATCTCGTAAACACACTAGCCTCGAGTTTGACTGCTGGCTGTCCAAGTATGTGAGGCAAAGGTGACAATAAAGGCTATAGCTCAGTGTCTTCAGCTTCACATCTTCCTTGGAAGACCATACACAGCTCAGGACATTGTGTTGATATTGAGAACCAGACAAGCACTTTGTTTGTACAATCCTGTGTATGGGAATCTGCTACAGCACAGTCTGCTGAGGTATATAACTCTTCTTAGTATAAACTCGGTCATATTTTAGTTTCTAATCCAAGAACTACAATCTGTGACCTAAGAGTGTTGATCGAGGTAACACAGTATATAGATATGTGAACCAAAAAGGGTTGCCAAGTACCACAATAGGTTACATAATAGCACAACGTATTGCACCGTGATAATATGCCATAGATTGTACACATGTTTATTATTACTATTTTTAAGCTGTCTGAATAAAAAAGTTCTCGAACGCATATTTTCTAAGCGCAAAAGTTTTCATAGTACCCAAGTTCTTAACTACAAGTTATTGGACGCATATTTCTCAATATTCACATTGTTAAACGCATATGTTTCGGTACACAATACACAGTGTGACTCACCATAGTCTTGGATCATGTGTTGGACTCGTGATCGACAGTTATTAACCTCCCGGATGAAAGCTCAGAGCTCGTATGACCGATCTATGGGCAATACTGTGACCTTACACGCACACATACACCCAACTCCTCGCCCACGATAGTTGGAGGAACACTCTGCAGCAAAGCGATACTGAAATTATTTTAGCCCTGGGCGGGAGTCGAATCCGGACCGCCGTGGAGGCAGGCGAGAACTCTAACCACAGCGCCACGAGGTGTGTACAAGTACTGATATGTACATTTTTAGTGTACACGTTCTCAAAGGTACCTTATACCTTTAAGTGTACACACATTAAGATGTACACCTTTCTAGTGTACACACTTTCATATGTACACCTTTTAATGTACAGGCATTGTGTGATCCACGGGTTTCAGGAACGCTTAGCATCTTGCAAGCCAAGAGACTATGCCCAACATTTTAGCTGAGTTCGAGTGAAAGATATTAAAAGAAAAAAGAAAAAAACTGTTGAACTTGTGCAGTTTGTCATTTCGGCGAAGGACTCCGACGCTCGAAGAACTAGGTGAAAAGTGTCTGCATTCTTGAAGAGGCACGAAGGCATTCGTGGAAAAGAAAATGAATCTTCTCGAGTTAATCGAACTCCACGACGTTCGCTAGAACCGAGTCTGTAAAAGGTGATTCTACCCCAACGTGGTCAATTGGAATATAGTCTAAAGAGGATCAAACATAATCAGAATTGATTGGTATTCCGGCAGGACACGTTGCCGCGTCCCTTTCTTGTTATGTATAAATTGGCCAGCTTGACTTCGAACATTATTCCTCTGAAGAAGAAACTCAGGCGAAACTAGTTAGGAATAAAAGCAATTCCCTCAGCCCGTCTTCCCTTTACTACCTATCCACATTCGTCACAATGTTCACACAACACATGGAATCAGTACTCCTCTTCTTAGGTGGCTCTTCAATGCTGTCCCAACGCTAACAATAACAATGTTCAGTAATGACTATTGAACAAATACATTGAACGTGTTTGGGGCGATGAAACCAGCTAAGCTCTGGGATCGATCTTCGATAGAATAGAATTCTCTGACATTCGCCAGAATATTACATGTAAGGTTAGCCATTGTATAGAAGATGTTATCTGAGGCGAAATAGAACCCTGGTGTAAGCTAAGAATCGTTAGACGTTAGTCAGAATAACATATGGGAAACGAGTCTTCATGACAATGGGGGATTGACGATGTAGCCTAAATCCCTTTAGCCCCTCTGGGGCTGTGTAGGGGGATTAACGATGTAGCCTAAATCCCTTTAGTCCCTCTGGGGCCGTATAGGGGGGATTAACGATGTAGCCTAAATCCCTTTAGCCCTATGGGGCTGTATAGCGGGATTAACGATGTAGCCTAAATCCCTTTAGTCCCTCTGGGGCTGTATAGGGGGATTAACGATGTAGCCTAAATCCCTTTAGTCCCTCTGGGGCTGTATAGGGGGATTAACGATGTAGCCTAAATCCCTTTAGCCTCTCTGGGGCTGTATAGGGGGATTAACGATGTAGCCTAAATCCCTTTAGCCCCTCTGGGGCTGTATAGGGGGGTTAACGATGTAGCCTAAATCCCTTTAGTCCCTCTGGGGCTCTATAGGGGGATTAACGATGTAGCCTAAATCCCTTTAGCCTCTCTGGGGCTGTATAGGGGGATTAACGATGTAGCCTAAATCCCTTTAGCCCCTCTGGGGCTATATACTCGTAGAACAAGCACTAACGTGCGTCAATATATCAATTGGGACTGCCTTCAGCGTTATACCATTGCCTGGCGTTCGCTTTAACAAAATCAATGAAGTGCACCATCAAAGAGAACTCGATAACTGCGATTGGACTAACAGGTCCGTCTGAATAGAATCACTTGACGGCATCTACCAAAATGAAGTCAATCAAGTGCGTCATCACAGTGAAGAGCTTAAAAGCTTTGAGTGCATTCGGGAGATAGATAGCGTGTCGAGATGTTCAAGGGTGTCAGAAGGAAGCTCACGCCTGGAGACTCTTAGCGGCCACCAAAGCCATGACTTTAAAGATGGCGACACACTAAGTATTTCTTCTCCTCCTCTTCCTTCTCCTCCCACTTCCTCTTCTTCCCATTTACTCTTCCTCCTCTTCCTCCTCCTCCTTCATTTCCCTTTCTCCTCCTCATCCTTCTCCTCCTCTTCCTTTTTCTCCTCCTCCCACATCCTCTTCGTCCCACTTCCTCCTCCTCCCACTCTTCCTCCAACTTCCTCCACTTCCTCTTCTTCCCATTTACTCTTCCTCCTCTTCTTCCTCCTCCTTCCTTTCCCTTTCTCCTCCTCTTCCTTTTTCTCCTCCTTCTCCCACATCCTCTTCGTCCCACTTCCTCCTCCTCCCACTCTTCCTCCAACTTCCTCCTCTTCCTACTCTTCCTCCTCCTCTTCTCCTTCCTCCCCTCCTCCCCCTTCTCCTCCTCCTCCCTCCCCCTCTTCCCTCCCTCCTCCTCCCTCCCTCCTCCTCCCCCCTCTTCCTCCTCCTCCCCTTCTCTCTCCCCTCCCCCTCCTCCTCCTCCTCCTCCCCTCCTTCTCCTCCCCCCTTCCTC
Organism: Oratosquilla oratoria; assembly: GCF_046742065.1. Classification (NCBI taxonomy): domain Eukaryota; kingdom Metazoa; phylum Arthropoda; class Malacostraca; order Stomatopoda; family Squillidae; genus Oratosquilla; species Oratosquilla oratoria. The sequence continues at coordinate 45,952,297 of NC_134783.1, read as the reverse complement.
TTCCTCCCACTTCCTCCTCCTCCCCCTCTTCCTCCTCCTCCCCCTCTTCCTCCTCCTCCCCCTCTTCCTCCTCCTCCCCCTCTTCCTCCTCCTCCACCCAAGGCTACTACCACCTCGCCGTGTAGCGCGTGCTCACACACGTCATGAACAAAGATACGCCCGGGAGGTATCGCCGGGCAATGCGTATGTTTACATGACTCCCCCCAGCCGCTCTTTAAGATTAGTTACAAGGGGGTGGAGCGCGGAGGCTGAGAGGGACGGAAGGTATAGAGAGACACAGACAGACAGACAGACAGATAGATACAGACAGACAGACACATAGATACAGACAGATAGACAGATGGACAGACATACAGATAGACACAGGCAGACAGACAGACAGACAGACACATAGATACAGACATACAGATAGACACAGACAGACAGACACAGACAGACAGACAGACAGACAAATGGACAGACATACAGATAGACACAGACAGACAGACACAGACAGACATAGAAAGACAGACGGACAGACAGATACAGACGGACAGACAGAGAAGAAGAAGGGAAAGGGAAATGGAAGAAATAAGAACAGGAGGGAGAGAAAAAAGGAGGGAAGAGAGGAGAAAGTAAGAAAGTGGAAAGGAGGAGGGGTGACTGGAAAGAAAATAAGAGAGAAAGATGATTTTGTCCTCACCCCCCATTCGGGGAAAGACAGACAGACAGAGACAGACAGGCATACAGACAGACAGGCAGACATAGAGACACAGACAAGTAGATGTAGAGAAAGAAAGATAGTCTGACATAGAGACAGACAGGCAAACATAGAGACAGGTAGACAGATAGACAGGTAGACAGATAGACAGGCAGACATAGAAACAGGTAGACAGACAAACAGACAGGCAAACAGACAGGTAGACAGATAAAGAGAGAAATGGGGGAAGGAAGAGAGAGAGGAACTCGGGAAATCCGTAAAATGGATGAAGAGTGATTCCCTGAAAAGGCTCATTATTATGATCATCTTTATTTGAAACTAATTTGTTCTGGAAAATCGAGAGACGCAGAACTTCAGATCTGTGGTCATTAAACTCTTCTGGGCGATTGAGTCGTTTACGTAATTTGTGCTGAACAAAGCCGAGTGTTTAATTAAGCGAGATGAACATCCGGTTCATAGGTCTGACCTCTGCTTAAGGCGATCGTCTTTCATTAGACAGAATAAAGTCTTCAAGGGATGCCATCTTACGTTGAAACATGATGTTCCTATTCAAATTTCAAATTACCCTAGCCGAGGCATAGCTGAGCCTAGACGGTCCCAGCAGACCACAGCAGACCCCAGCAGACCCCAGCAGATCCCAGCAGACCCAAGCAGACCCAAGCAGACCCAAGCAGATCCCAACAGATTCCCAGCAAGCCCCAGCAGACTCCAGCAGACCTCAACCTAACTCAGAGGGATCCCATCGGTTTCCAGCAGACTCCAGAGGACACAAATGGACCCCATCAGACTACAACAGACCTCAGAGAAATCCCATCGGACCCCAGCAGACTCCAGTGGACTCATATGGACTCCAGTAGACCTCAGCAGACCTCAGAAGAATCCCATTGGACACCGACAGACTCCAGTAGACCCCATCGGACCCCCAGCAGACTCCAGTGGACTCAAACGGACCCCAGCAGACCCCAGCAGACCTCAGAGGAATCCCATTGGACACCAGCAGAATCCAGTAGACACTATCGGGCCTACAACAGACTCCAATGGATTCAAATGGGCCCCAGCAGAACCCAACAGACCTCAGAAGAATCCCATTGGATACCAGCAGACTCCATTAGACCCTATCGGAGCCCCAGCAGACTCCAGTGGATTCAAATGGACCCCAGCAGAACCCAACAGACCTCAGAGGAATCCCATTAGACACCAGTAGAATCCAGTAGACCCCATAGGACCCCTAGCTGACTCCAGTGGATTCAAATGGACCTCAGGAAAACCAAGCAGACCCCAGAGGAATCCCAATGGACACCAGCAGACTCCAGTAGAGCCTATCGGGCCCCCCATAGGAATCACACTGGACACCAGCAGACTCCAGTAGAGCCTATCGGGTCCCCCAGAGGAATCCCATTGGACACCAGCAGACTCCAGTAAACCCTATCGGAGCCCCCAGAGGATTCATATTAGACACCAGCAGACTCCAGTAGACCCTATCGACCCCCAGCGGAAAATGGAATAAGATGAAGTTAGGGTGTGGCCGAAGCAATCCCACGACCACAACACTCTGCACCAGAGTACGACGTCGGGTTCCCTTGGCTTTAATGTGAAGTGGGGCTGAGTGGTAGAGAGCCACCATGACTGATAGCTCGGCATTTGGCAGCATGGAAAAATGGCGACAAGTTCCTGTAGTTCGAGTAGAGTGAGTGAGCGTGTGGGTAAGTTAGAGGGAGAGCGAGTGAGCAAGGGAACAAGTTAGCGAGTTAGTGTGTGCGCGTGTGTCTGTATGTGTGTGTGCATTTGTGTGCGTGTATGTGTGTGTGTGTGTGTGTGTGTATGTGTGCATTTGTGTGCGTGTATGTGTGTGTGTGTGTGTGTGTGTATGTGTGCATTTATGTGCATGTATGTGTGCATTTGTGTATGTGTGTGTCTGTGTGTCTGTGTGCATTGTGTGTGTGTGAATTTGTGCGTGTGAGTGTGTGCGCATTTGTATATATACATTTATATATTGATAAATATTTTAGACAAATTATTTGGATGATGGAGAACATAAACACAGGGGAAGGCTCGGAACCCTAAACACTCTAACGTTTCGTTCGCGTAGAACTTCTTCAGAGAGTGTATGTAGAACTGCAATTGAAGTTTATGTACTAAATCTAATTATCTTTTCGGACACTTGGGAAAGGTCGTTTTTCTGGCGTGCTTTAGAATTAAAATGCTAGTTTCTTTAGCTAAATTGATAAACCCTCCTCGATGATTCGATGAATTATTAGTTGAAATATATGCTGATTCAACAATTCTTCTAGTGAATTTATCAAAACCTTTATGTAGCACTTCAGCTTCTCTCCAGTTTGGTAAATGATCGAATTTTTCCGCATGAACTACTAAAGAATTAGATGTCCTATGTGCTTTTATGTCGTTTTTATGTTCATAAATTCTTTTTTCTCTTTTTTCTCTTTTTTCTAATCCTCTTGACGATTCGCCAAAATAAGACATCTAATTCTTTAGTAGTTCATGCGGAAAAATTCGATCATTTACCAAACTGGAGAGAAGCTGAAGTGCTACATAAAGGTTTTGATAAATTCACTAGAAGAATTGTTGAATCAGCATATATTTCAACTAATAATTCATCGAATCATCGAGGAGGGTTTATCAATTTAGCTAAAGAAACTAGTATTTTAATTCTAAAGCACGCCAGAAAAACGACCTTTCCCAAGTGTCCGAAAAGATAATTAGATTTAGTACATAAACTTCAATTGCAGTTCTACATACACTCTCTGAAGAAGTTCTACGCGAACGAAACGTTAGAGTGTTTAGGGTTCCGAGCCTTCCCCTGTGTTTATGTTCTCCATCATCCAAATAATATATATATATATATATATATATATATATATATATATATATATATATATATATATATTGTGTGTGTGTGTGTGTGTGTGTGTGTGTGTGTGTGTGTGTGTGTGTGTGTGTGTGTGTGTGTGTGTGTAAACGTGTGTATGCGTGTGTAAGGTAGTGACAGAGAGTGAGACCGTATAAACGAAATCACACCACTTCGACTCTAAAACCTTCGAAATTAGTCATCGTGAGACGCCATCTATGTGCAATAAATAAATAAATAAATAAATATCTTATATTTCGGAGAGTTTATCTATGTTTCGATCCCGCTTCCTGAGTGCCTAGGTTCGGGATCTATTCCCAATGGCTGAGGGTGACTGCCACCAACACCAGCTATCCCTGAACATGTACCAGAAGTACCGGTCTCGGTAATACCCTCCGGTATCGAGTTCCGGGATCCAATTAGAGTATGAAATAAATCAAAAAATTAAAATTTACAAATAAAATCGTCAGACATATGACAATGAAATATATAGACTATGCCAATATTTTGAATGAAACAAATACACTACGACAGGAGGCGCTGAGTAGCTGCGACCGAAACCTTCACCTTTGCCCTTTGTGCTTTGGGTACTGTTGGGGCAGGTAGTCACTCACCAAAGAGGTGGTTGAAGGTGCTTCACTTGTTCTTCTTTATTTTGTTTGGGAATTTATTTTTATTTGCATATTATTTTTCATAGCTTGCTGCTGATGTGTTTATGAGTCATAGAAACAGAGGTACAGCTGTATACTTGTACACTGTACAATTGCACATTGTACAATTGTACATTGTATAATTGTGACATACAGGTAGGATATAGTGAACCTATCCTAGGACACCCAAGGAATAAGAATGTGTATGATGTTGAATGACAAATACTTCTTAATGATCATTTTCACAAAAGAAAAGTGAGAGAAATTCGAAACAAAAGACAACGGATGCGTAAGAAAACGAAGAAAAAAAAAGTTGCGAAACAAATTCAGTTCTTGGAACTGATGAGGCGAAATAACCTTAGGTCAGTTCTTCCCTTCAGCTGACGTCCATCCCAACCCAGTAATGGGAGTGGCTTCCGGGAACGATCTATAGACTCGGGTTATATCCGAAACTCGTGGCCGGATATCATCGTGCCTCAAGTACAGAGACTGAACATAAAAGATAAATAAAATTTCGAAATTGAGGATGGGTACCAAATACCACTCCCGACCCTACGTGGACATCCACATTTCCATCATTGTCTGTCTCCACTCCATCCACTTATTCACCCATCCACCTGTCCACATATCAATCCACTTTTCCACCCATTCACTTACCCGTTGACTCCCTCCACCTACTTACCCATTCCACCCGTCTACCCACCCATGAAGTCCACCTACTCACTCTTCATACTGATCCACATTCATTCACCTACATACTCCACTTCTCCACCCAGTCCACCCATCCTAGGCCCTCTATTCCTTTAACCTTCCCACACAATTGATGCAAATTTCTCCCATTTTTATTAATCGAATAAATCAATCATTCATTGATTTGCTTATCTCTATTAAAGGTGCGCCACTTGACATAGAGTTGATTCCTCTTCGATTATACTTAGCTTTTATTAACTTTTCTGGAGCCTACGAGTATATGTGACTTGTTTTTAGTCTGGGCATTCTTAGCCGTTTTGAGTTTAAAGGAAGGCTCTTTAGACAGTAATAAGTTAATTAGCACAAGACTTTATGCGTGTATGTATTATGTTTATTTACATACACACACACACACACACACACACACACACACACACACACACACACACACACACACACACACACACACACACACACACGTACACACGTACACACATACATACACACACACATACACACACACGCGCACATACACACACGCACACACACACACACACACACACACACACACACACACACACACACACACACACACACACACACACACACACACACACACAACCACACACACACGCACACACACACACACACACACACACACACACACACACACACACACACACACACACACACACACACACACACACACACACACACACACACACACACGCACACACGCATACACACGCACACATGTACACACGTACACACACATGTACACATGTATACACACATGTACACATGTATACATATGTACACATATATACACACGTACACACACACGCATGCACACACATACACACACAAACATGCACACACACATGCACACGCGCATGCACACGCGTACACACGTACATACGCACGATGGCTGAAAGAAAAGGATGAAGAAAGGGATGGCCCATAGACACTGCTTGTATCTCTCAAGACTGACACGAAGTGTCTACTGACGCATTCTCCCTAACACGTAGTTGCCACATTCACTTCAGTGTGTTGAGACGGTGTCTGCAAGGTCCTGAATACGGCCCCGGCTCCTGTCAAACCTCAGTCAGAAGGAAAATGCAGAACCCGAAGGGGATTTATGTCGCGTTGACAGTCCAAGAAAGTCGAGGCTCAGAAAGTGGGCTTTGTAACATAGTCCCTTTCGCATAACGCATGAAAGGGCCAAAGTATGAAATTGGGTTAATGTACGAGGTCAACACAACAGTGATGAGATGGTAGTCATGTTGTAGATGGTGTTGTTGAACTTAAGGCACTGTTCAGTTTGGTTATTCAGGACTCGAATTTTTGTAAAAGAACGAGTTGTTCAGTGACTACTGTAAATGATAGTTGGTACGATTAGATAAAACAAGCGTGGCTTAGAACGAACTGCTGATGAACATGTGTTGCAGGTTTACAAACGTTAACTGAAAATGTTTCTAATCATGACCAACGTGATGATGGAAACACGTGCATTGGGACAACATGGTGATGAAGACACGTGATGTTAGGTCCCAAGTGATGATGTGAACGTGTGTTATGTGTTGGGGGGAACGCAAATTGTGATGAAGACTTGCGTTGCCACACCCACGTTGTGATCTGAGTTCGGAGAGGAGCTACCTCGTCAAATGACGAAGTGGATAGAAATCCTGCTAAGGTGCTCTTCCCTTATCCTCCGCAGAAGAAAAAGGAGGTGGGGAGAAGATGATGAAGAAGAAGAAAAGGAAGAGGAGGAGAAGGGGGAAGAGGAGTAGGAAGAGGAGGAGGAGAAGGGGGAAGAGGAGTAGGAAGAGGAGGAGGAGAAGGGGAAAGAGGAGTAGGAAGAGGAGGAGGAAGACAATAAGGAAGAAAAGAGGAAGAGCAGAAGAAGGAAGAGGTGGTGGAGGAAGAGGAGGAGGAAGAGGTGGTGGAGGAGGAGGAAGATGTGATGGAGGAGGAAGAGGAGGAGGAAGACAATAAGAAGGAGGAGGAAGAGGAGGAGGAAGTGGTGGAGGAGTAGGAAGATGTGGTGGAGGAGGAGGAAGAGGTGAGAGGAGGAAGAAGTGATGGAAGAGGAGGAAGAAGAGTTAACGGAGGGGGAGGAGAAAGAGGTGATGGAGGAGGAGGAAGATGTGGTGGGAAATAGGAGGAAGAGGAGGAGGAGGAAGAGGGGGAGGAGGAGGAGGAAGAAGAAAAGAAAGAGTGTGTGTAAATAGGAAGACAGACGAGGCCTCTCCTCTCATTTGTATTTAGGCTTTGCTATTTCATCTTTTTGTGTTCGAGCGGCGAAGAAAGGGTCTCTCCTTGAGATGTCTTAGTCCCTCTTCTCTCTCTCTTTTTTGGCTCTCTCAACCAGGCCGTGTTTTTGCTCACGAGTATTTGCTTTCTCTCTCCCTCCCTCCACCCCTCTGTCTCTCTCTCCTCTTTCTCTCCTATCTCTCTCTCTCCTATCTCTCTCTATCTCTCTCTCTCTCTATCTCTCTCTCTATCTCTCTCTCTCTCTCTCTCTCTCTCTCTCTCTCTCTCTCCTCTCTCTCTCTCTCTCTCTCTCTCTCTCTCTCTCTCTCTCTCTCTCTCTCTCTCTCTCTCTCTCTCTCTCTCTCTCTCTCTCTCTCTCTCTCTCTCTCTCTCTCTCTCTCTCTCTCTCTCTCTCTCTCTCTCTCTCTCTCTCTCTCTCCTCTTTCTCTCCCCCTCTCTCTCCTCTCTCTCTCCTCTCTCTCTCTCTCCCCCTCTCTCCTCTCTCTCTCCCCTCTCTCTCTCTCTCTCTCTCTCCCTCTCTCTCTCTCTCTCTTTCTCTCCTCTCTCTCCTATCTCTCTCTCTCTCTCTCTCTCTCTCTCTCTCCTTCTCTCTCTCTCTCTTTCTCTTTGTGTATGTATGTATGTATGTATGTATAACTGTTTTTGTATATTGCTCCATTCTGTCATTTTCTTAATAATTTTCCTACTCTAACAGTTCCACGACCATGATTAACTATTAATTTCATAAACCATGACAAAACTTGAAGAGGTCTCCCTTAGCTGAATAAAATCATTTGACGACAGCCAGACCAAGTCATGTGGTGACCTGAAGGGGATACTAGAGATAGCATAGAGCATCGGACGATCCTAGAAAGATTTTTTGGTCAATCAAAGCTTAAACCTCTGGTCTGCGCATAAGTATTTTTTTTAATATTATTTATTCATCTATCTATTTGTTTATATATGTCTATTCATTTTTATGTTTATTTGTTTATTTTTTCAATTATTTGTTTATTTATTCGTTTATTTTTTTATTTATCCATCTATTTAATTATTAAATCAGTTATTTATAAGTTTCATTTATCAGTTTATTTATCTATTTTTTTTTTATTGCAGTACCTGATTGAATGTCCATAATGACATATTGTACTGTATATGGTTTATTCTGGTTGAGGGAAGACGATTTAATCTACTTGAAATGTCGCCCACGGGACTGATCGATTAACTATGTCTCGGGTTTTTTAAGGCTCTGCTACACATTATATATTTTATCTGAGTGAAATTAAGATTTTTTCAGCTTTGGCCTGGTCGTCGAAGGAAAAAAAATTCTTGGTCTTGTTGTTATTATTGTTATTATTGTTGTTATTATTGTTGTTATTGTTATTATTATTATTGTTGTTGTTATTATTATTATTATTGTTATTGTTATTGTTGTTATTATTGTTATTATTGTTGTTATTATTATTATTGTTAGTCATCATTATCATTATCATCATCATTATCGTCTTCGTCGTCGTAGTCATCATCAATCATCATCAGTCATCATCATTTTATTATTATCATAATTTTATTATTATTATTTTATTGATTAGTTTTTTTAATTTTCCTCTTCTCCTCTTTTTACTCTCTTTACACACTTCCTCTGCACATTTGCTTTCATTATCCATCAACCCTTTCTCCCCTCTTTTATTATTATTATTTTTTCCTATTCCTCTTTCACCCTCTGCTTCCTCTCTCTTCCCCCTCCTGGCAACGTCACAGTTCTTTATTTTTTCATCGATTTCCTTTTCTCTCTTTTTTCTTCTCTTCTCTTCCTTCGTCTCCCCTCCTACCTCGTCTACTTCTCCCCCTCCTCTCTTCTTCACCTTTCCTTCTCTTCTCTTTATCTTTCTTTCTTCTCCTTTTCTCTCTTTCTTCCTCTTCATTTATCATATTCATTTTTCTTACCCTCACCTCTTTCCTCCTCTCCTCTTCTCTTCTCTTCCCTTCTCTTCTCTCTTCTTTTCTCTTCTCTTTTCTTCTCTTTTTCTCTGTTCTCTTCTGTTCTCTTCTCTTTTCTTCTTCTCCTTTTCTCTCTTTCTTCCTCTTTGTCGTATTCCTTTTTCTTACCCTCACCTCTTTCCTCCTCTTCTCTTCTCTTCCCTTCTCATCTCTTCTCTTCTCTTCTCTTTTTCTCTGTTCTCTCCTCTTCTCTTCTCTTCTCTTTTTTTCTGTTCTCTTTTCTTCTCTTTTCTTCTTCTCTTCCTTTCTTTAACTTCTCCTTTATATCCTCTTCTTATTATTTATCTTCCTCGTATTACTTCCCCATGTTTCTGTTTTCTATGTCGTCTTCCTCATCTTCCTTCGCTCTTCATCTCCCATTTTCCTCTTCTCCTCTTCTTCTCTCCTCTCGTCATTCTCCTCGCAATTCTCTTTCTTTCAATCCCCTACATTCCCCCTCTCTGCCTTTGTCACTTGTACCTTTTCTACTCTTCTTCATCTTCCTTGTCCTCTTCCTCGTCCTCGTCCTCGTCCACGTCCTCTTCCTCGTCCTCTTCCTCGTCCACTTCCTCGTCCACTTCCTCGTCCTCGCCCTCTTCCTCTTCTTCCTCTTCTTCGTCCTCTTCCTCGTCCTCGTCCACTTTCTCGTCCTCTTCCTCGTCCTCTTCCTCTTCCTCGTCCTCTTCCTCTTTCTCGTCCACCTCCTCGTCTTTTCCTCGTCTTTTCCTCGTCTTTTCCTCGTCCTCTTCCTCGACCTCTTCCTCGTCCTCTTCCTTGTCCTCTTCCTTGTCATCTTCCTTGTCCTCTTCCTCGTCCTCTTCCTCGTTCTCTTCCTCGTTCTCTTCCTCGTTCTCTTCCTCGTCCTCTTCCTCGTCCTCTTCCTCGTCCTCTTCCTCGTCCTCTTCCTCGTCCTCTTCCTCATCATATTCCTCTTCCTCGTCCACTTCCTCGTCTTCGTCCACTTCCTCGTCCTCATCCACTTCCTCTTCCTCGTCCACTTCCTCGTCCTCTTCCTCTTCCTCGTCCACTTCCTCGCCCTCTTCCTCCTCCCTATCCTTTTCCTCCTCATACTTCTCCTTCACCTACTACTCCTCCTCCACCTATTTCACCTACAGTATTCTACCTGTTCTCCCCCTCTCCTCCTCCACATCTTCCTTCACATCCTCCTCCACCTCTTCCCCCTTTTCTTCTCTTCCCCTCCATTTTTTCTGTGCAGCCCAGCCATTGGCTTGCCACCTTTCCACTCCCTGCTCCCCACCACTCCCCTCCCCCCTTCCACTTCCCTTTCCCCTCCCCCCTTCCACTTCCCTTTCCCCTCCCCCCTTCCACTTCCCACTCCCCTTCCACTCCCCTTCCACTCCCCATTCCCCTTTCATTCCCCGCTCCCATTTCACTCACCGCCCCCCTTCCACTCCCCGATCCCCTTCCACTCCCCGATCCCCTACCACTCCCCGATCCCCTTCCACTCCCCGCTCCCTTTCCACTCCCCGCTCCCCTTCCACTCCATGCCTCACTCCACTCCTCTCCCCTCCACTCTCCGCTTCCCCTTAAATCGCAGCTCCCCTTCCACCCCCCGCCCCCCTTCCACTCCCCACTCCCCTTCCACTTCCTTCCCCACTCCACTCCTCTCCCCCTCCACTCCCCGCTTCCCCTTAAATCTCCGCTCCACCTTCCACTCCCTGCTCCCCCTCCACTCCCTGCTCCACCTCCACTCCCTGCTCCCTCTCCACTCCCTGTTCCCCCTCCACTCCCCGCTTCCCCTCCACACCCCTCTCCCCTTCACTCCCCGCTCCCCTTCACTCCCCTCTCCCCTCCACTCCCCGCTCCACCTCCACTCCCCGTTTCCCCTCCACTCCCAGCTCCCCTTCCACTCCCCGTCCACTCCCGGTTCCCCCATCACTCCCAGCTCCCCCTCCACTCCCCGTCCACTCCCCGGTCCCTCTCCACTCCCGTACGCTCTGCAACCAATCCTCCTACCCCGACCAGGAGCAGGAGGAGAAGGAGGAGGAGGAGGAGGAGCAGCATCGGAGCCAATCAGGAATCGATATGCTCCACCCATTCCCGTGCCCCCTTTTGTGCTTACCACCCTTGGCTCTATGCCTTCGACACCCTTCCCCCAGCCCCCTTACCTCTCTCTCTCTCTCTCTCTCTCTCTCTCTCTCTCTCTCTCTCTCTCTCTCTCTCTCTTTGACTCTCTCTCTCTCTCTCCCACTCTATCTCTTCCCTTCTCTCTCTCTCTCTCTCTTTCTCTCTCCTCTCTCTCTCTCTCTCTCTCTCTCTCTCTCACTCTCTCTCTCCTCTCTCTCTCTCCTCTCTCTCTCTCCTCTCCTCTCTCTCCTCTCTTTCTCTCGCTCTCTCCTCTCTCTCTCTCTCTCTCTCTCGCCCTCTCTCTCTCTCTCGCTCTCCTCTCCTCTCTCTCCATCTCTCTCTTCTCTCTTTACCTATGCTTGCATACATAGATACACACCTACATACATGTATACATGCATACACAGATACATACATACTTTATGTGTGTCTACAGTATAATTGTGTTTGCGTGTGTGTATATGCGTGTGTGCTTATTCATGTGTGCACTTACATACACACATACATATAGGTATCTCCCTCTTGCCATCGAGAGGCTTTAGACTCCTATCCCCGATATGTGTGTGTGTATGCGTGTGTGTGTGTGTGTGTGTGTGTGTGTGTGTGTGTGTGTGTGTGTGTGTGTGTGTGTGTGTGTGTGTGTGTGTGTGTGTGTGTGTGCGTGTGCGTACGTGCGTTCTTGCATGCACGCGTTTAATTGGTTCATTCTCTTCCATTCTGCAATCTCTCCCTCCTCTCCTCCTCCTCTTCCTGTTCTTACTTTTCCTCTTCCTACTACCCCAGCTTTCACTCCATCTTTTCTTCCTCCATCTCCTCATCCTCCACCTCCTCTTCCTCCTCCTCCTCCTCCCCTCCTCCTCCCCTCCTCCCCCTCCTCCTCCCCCTCCTTCTCCTCCTCATCTTCTTCCTTCTCCTCTTCTTCCTTCTCCTCTTCTTCTTATTCCCCTCTTCCTCCTCTTTCTCCTCCCCTCCTCCTCCTCTTCCTCCTAATCCTCATCCTTGTTCTCTTTCTGCTCCTCTTACTATATCTTCTCACCCTCGTATTACTCGCCTTCTTCTTCTCTTCTTCCTCCGCCCCTTCTCTCCTCCTCTTCCTCTTCTGCCTCCTCTTCCTACCCTTCCTCTTCTTCCTCTTCCTACCCTTCTTCTTCTTCTTCCTCTTCCTACCCTTCCTCTCTTCCTCCCCTTCCTCATCTTCCCCCTTCCTCCTCTTCCTCATCTTCCCCCTTCCTCCTCTTTCTCTTCTTCCCCCTTCCTCATCTTCCCCCTTCCTCATCTTCCCCCTTCCTCCTCTTCCTCATCTTCCCCCTTCCTCCTCTTCTTCGTCTTTCTCCTCATCCTCCTCTTCCTCCCTTTCCTCCTTTTCCTCCTCCTGCGCCCTCCTCTTCCTCCTCCTCCGCCCTCCTCTTCCTCCTCCTCCGCCCTCCTCTTCCTCCTCCTCCGCCCTCCTCTTCCTCCTCTTCCGCCCTCCTCTTCCTCCTCCTCCGCCCTCCTCTTCCTCCTCCTCCGCCCTCCTCTTCCTCCTCCTCCGCCCTCCTCTTTCTCCTCCTCCGCCCTCCTCTTCCTCCTCCTCCGCCCTCCTCTTCCTCCTCCTCCACCCTCCTCTTCCTCTTCCTCCTCCTCCGCCCTCCTCCTCCGCCCTCCTCTTCCTCCTCCTTCGCCCTCCTCTTCTCCTCCTCCTCTTCCTCCTCCTCCGCCCTCCTCTTCCTCCTCCTCCGCCCTCCTCTTCCTCCTCCTCCGCCCTCCTCTTCCTCCTCCTCCGCCCTTCTCTTCCTCCTCTTCCTACTCCCTTCCTCCTTTTCCTACTCCCTTCCTCCTTTTCCACTTCTTCCTCCTTCTCCATTTCCTCCTCTTCCTCCTTCTTCACTTCCTCCTCTTCCTACCCCGTCCTCCTCTTCCTCCCCGTCCTCCTCTTCCTCCCCGTCCTTCTCTTCCTCCTCCTCTTCCTTCCTCTTCCTCCTCCTTCCTCTTCCTCTTCATGTTATCTCCTTTAGTTTCTTCAATCCGTGGCCCCTCCATACTCCTCCATATTTCTCTTTGCTTTTGTGGTCACCGCCGCCCGTGCCCATTGGCGCGTGTTTTCCTTGTCCGTCCTCGTTCGCTTCGTTTCTCAATTTTTTTTTCTTTACTTTATTATTATAATAATAATAATGATAATAATAATAATAATAATAATAATAATGATAATGATGATATTTTTTCATTATCATTAATATG
>NC_134783.1:45926353-45933853 GCF_046742065.1 Oratosquilla oratoria | reverse complement strand
TGTGTGTGTTTGTGTGCGTGTGTGACTGCATGTGAGTGTGTGTGTGTGTGCGTGTGTGTATGAAACAACTATTTCAGCACATGAGTACTTGTTTAACATAGCATCTATGATCACATTTTAATTATTATTCTTTTATTTATCTATTTATTTATTTGATTATTTATTTATCTATTAATTATTTTACTTTTATTTCCAACATTTTTGAGAGGCTTTCTTCCTACTTTTTTGTCCTCTGACAGGTTTTTCATAACCGTGGATACCTCCCCCAGTGGTGAATGGGTGCACACCTATTGTGGAAGTATTCTTACGCTGTGTCCAGGTCCATTTGGCTGCATGCCATTTTTGCGTTACCTCATCAATCACACACACCCTTGTGATGTGGATGCCTTTGCATTATGTAACCCCTTGTTCCTTCCCCCCCCCCTCCTCTTTTTTTTTCTTCGTCATCTTCTTCGTCTTCCGTTTCGTTTTTTTTTTTTTCTCCATCTTCGTCGTCATCTTTTTCCTTCATCTTCTTCGTCTTCGTCTTCTTCTTTCGTCTTTTCTCCTTCTTTTTTTTTCTTTGTCGTCTTCATCGTCTTCTTCGTTTCTTTTTTTTCTTTTTCTTTGTCTTCTCCTTCGTCTTCCTCTTCGTCTCCTTCGTCTTCTTCGTCTCCTCCTCCTCCTCCTCCTCCTCTTCCTCTTCCTCTTCCTCTTCCTCTTCCTCCTCCTCCTCCTCCTCCAATGTGAGTGAAACATTTTGTCTCTGCCCGATGTGCGTTGCACTGCGGCTAATGGCATTAAATTCCAAGTTGCCATTTTTAGCTTCGGCCATAAATCTCTTTGAAATCAGATTATAAGTTTTTGGCTAATTTCTAATCATTCCCTTGTGTGCAAACGTATACAATAGTCATAGGTGTGTGCATACATATGTGTACCATTTCGTTTGTGTGTGTGTGTGAGAGAGAGAGAGACAAAAACAGTCACAGACAGACATACAGACAGACAGACAGATACAGACAGAAAGGCACAAATACACAGACACACAAAGATAAGCATACAGAAATAGACAGATATAGACAAACAAACAGACAGATCTCTGAGCAATGTTTCCAGGAACTCGCCGACGATCTGCCTTTGTATCTGTGGTTTAGATTTCTGTGTAAGCTTTTTCTCTTGCAGTATCTGTTGTTCTGGGTTCTAAGGTAACATTGTGTGTGTGTGTGTGTGTGTGCGTTGCGGGCGTGTGTGTGTGTGTGTGTGTGTGTGTGTGTGTTTTAGGTGTTTACATGGGTTTATATGTTTGTGTTTACATGTGTTCAAATGGGCGCATGTGTATCTGTGTGTGTGTGTGTGTGTGTGTGTGTGTGTGTGTGTGTGTGTGTGTGTGTGTGTGTGTGTGTGTGTGTGTGTGTGTGTGTGTATGTGTGTGTGTGTGTTTGTATGTGTTTTAGGTGTTTACATGTGTTTATATGTTTATGTTCACGTGTGTGTAAATGCGCGCACGTGTATCTGTGTTTAGGTGTGCGTGTGTGAGTGTGTTTGTGTTTATATTTGTATGTGTTTTATGTGTTTACATGCGTTTATATGTTTATATGTGTTTAAATGCGCGCATGTGTATCTGTGTTTAGGTGTGAGTGCGCGCGCGCGCGTTTTGTGTGTGTGTGTGTGTGTGTGTGTGTGTGTGTGTGTGTGTGTGTGTGTGTGTGTGTGTGTGTGTGTGTGTGTGTGTGTGTGTGTGTGTTTGTGTGTGTTTGTGTGTACTTGTGTGTTTAGAGGAAAGGTTGGCTGGTCTACCGTGTCTTGGTCCGTCCAAGACCTTTCCCTGTCCAGATCCAGATGCTATTTTCTGCGAAAAATCGGAGTTTAAATTCGCGAAGGATATATTCGCAGGGAGGTTAAATTGACGAAGTTGGTTAGATTTGCAGACTAGGAAGAGAATGAGAAAAAAGGAGGAGGAGGAGGAGAGGGTGGAGGAGGAGGAGGAAGAGGAGAACTTGTTCGGTGAAGCATTATGAAAAAATTTCGTTCAGAATTGCTTCGTTCTAGATTAGCCCAAAACCGGTTAGGAGATCAAATGTCAGGGTTGCGATGACGTCATCATTGGTCATCCTCAATTTCGTCATTTGCTTGGCTTTACAAAGGATTACAAAGGCGGAGCATGCCGACAGGAGACCTTTTGGTCCATATCAAGGTCGGATGCGAAAAAATATATAATGCTGATATATAAATAAATAAATGAATAAAAAATGTACTAAAGTAAATGATAATAAATGAAGGTAAATAGTAAATAATAATAAATTCACATATAACTAACAATAAATGCGAATCAAAGAAACAGACAAATGGAGCGTTCGTCATTGATCTTCACTCGTAAGTAAATAATCCCGTATTCGAGTCCCGAGGGATAATTACATATGACTCTTAACCAAAGCTATTATTACTATTTCCATTTACTATTATTACTATCAATGAGTTATTCTATGAATCAAATTAATTAGAAATTAAATATCTAATGCTTGTCCACATGAAATATTCCTAATATGGAATTAAATCCTAATCAATTTGTCTTAATCCCTTCATACAAAAATCACTCCATTTCTTGAACCCAGAAATCCTGACTCTTTTTTTTTTTAATTATGTGACGTTATTGTTGTTATGAACTGTAGTTTACTATCGCTTCTTTCCTATAGAACTATATAGCCGAATTGAAAGGGTAGAAAGAGACAAAATCAAGCCTTTCAATCAAGTCAACTTACGTGTGTGTGTTTTGTCTCGTTTATTTGTTATTGTCTGTTTGTTTATCATTATTTGCTTGATTTTCATTTATTATTAGTTACCTGTCAATCTATTATTATCTACTATTTACCTGTTTGTTTATTATTTAACTATATCATTTTTCACATCCGACCTAGTTATGGACCAAAAGGTCCCTTGTCGGCATGCTCCGCCTTTGTAATCCTTTGTCAAATGATCAGGATTGATGAAGAAATTCGGGTTTAAAAGAGGTTCCCGTATCAACCGCTCTGAAAAGCCTTCTCTTGTCTTTTGTTGTTTGCTTCATATTTAGTTTTAGCATTGCAAATGTGTCCTGTGTTACAATTACTCCTATGACGACACACAATGCCAACCACTCTGCAAAACGTATCTAGCATATATTGATACTGTCTATGTATTTTCTACCAAGTCGCAAACGTACACGCAGGCGCACACACACACATACACGTACGCACATGTATTCCTGAGTACATGTATACATACATGTATATACACATACATGTGTGCGTAGATGTGTATAAACAATAATATATGCATACATATACATGCGTACATATGTGTGCAGACATGCATACATACACATATACATATATACACATACATGCATGCATACATATATACACACGAACTTACATACATATATGCATTCATACATACATATATACATAAGAATATTTATACATGCATACACACACATATACATACATAGATGTATACATATGTATATACACATACATACATGCATAAATACATATATACACACGAACATACATAAATACATACATGCATATATACATATATTCATACTCTACATACATACGTATATACATACTCTACATATATACATACATACTCTACATACATACATACGTATATACATACTCTACATACATATATACAGTGCTACAAATACACACACATATTCACAAATACATACGTGCAGGTACGTGGTGTCTGCACTGTGTTAGGATTAGTGACAGCTCATGCTTGAGGCCTCCTCTAAAAGAGTTGCAAGGTGGAGATGCTCACCTGTGAATAATGCATCCCTGACCTATTGGTCTGGCCCGCCGGCCGAGACCGCCCCTCTCTCTCCATCTCCATCTCTCTCTCTCTCTCTCTCTCTCTCTCTCTCTCTCTCTCTCTCTCTCTCTCTCTCTCTCTCTCTCTCTCTCTCTCTCTCTCTCTCTCTCTCTCTCTCTCTCTCTCTCTCTCTCTCTCTCTCTCTCTCTCTCTCTCTCTCTCTCTCTCTCTCTCTCTCTCTCTCTCTCTCTCTCCTCTCTCTCTCTCTCTCTCTCTCTCTCTCTCTCTCTCTCTCTCTCTCTCTCTCTCTCTCTCTCTCTCTCTCTCTCTCTCTCTCTCTCTCTCTCTCTCTCTCTCTCTCTCTCTCTCTCTCTCTCCCTCTCCCTCTCCCTCTCCCTCTCCCTCTCCCTCTCCCTCTCTCTCTCTTTCTTTCTCCCTTGTCTGGTCCTTTTTCCTTCATCATCCCTTTCCTCTCTTCCGAACTCCTTCATTCTCTTGCTTTCCCCTCGTCTACTCTTCTCCACCTCCCTCCTTCCTTCCCTCCCTCCCTTCATCACAACCTCCTCCCTCCCTCCCTCAATCACAACCTCCTCCCTCCCTCCCCTGTCGCCTTTCCTCCTACTGTAACCCCTGATTCCTCCCTTCTCTCCCTCCCTCTCTCCCTCTCTCCCTCCCTCCCTCTCCCCCCATTCCTCTCTCTCTCCTTCCTTCACTCTCTCTGTCCTTCCCTCTTTCCCTCCTTCCCCTTCCTCCATTACCTTCCTCCCTTTCCGTCCTCTTTCCCTCCTTTTCTAACACCTCCTCCATTACTTCTGCCCTCCTTCCCCACCTCCACCACTCCCTCCTATCTTTCCTCTCTACCTCCTCCCTCACTTCCTTCCTACGCCTCTCCCTTTCTCCCTCACTCCCTCACTCCCTCTCTCCCTCTCTCCCCCTCTCTCTCCCTCCCTTCATACCTTCCTCCCTTCATACCTTCCTCCCTTCATACCTTCCTCCCTCCCTACCTTCCTTCATTCCTCTCCGCTCCCTTCTTATCTTCCTCCTTCCCTCCTTTCTTCCATACTTCGTCCCTCTCTCTCTCCCTGCGTTCTCCTAATCTGCCTTCCTCCTTACCCTCCTTCTCCTCCTCCCATTCTCTCACATTTTTCTTTTCTTTTCTTTATCTTTTCTCCATCTCCCTCTTACCCTTCCTTCCAACATTCCTCTTTCCTTCCCCCCCCTTTTATCTTCTCTTTTTCTAGCTTTCGTCTTCCTTCCGACCTCTCCCTCTCTTCCCTTGCCTTTCTTTCTCTATACGTTTACTCGTCCTTCTGCCAATTAGCTCTACTCCTTCGCTGTCGTCAAACTAAGCCCGTTCCAGCGCCTTTTTCACTGTTTTGCTGTTCTTTAGGCTTTACTATGTTTACTTCCACGAGCTTCTTGTTCTACAAGACCTCCACTTTGAAGCTTCCACTTCGTTTAGTTGTCTTGACTGGCGAAGTCCCTCTCTTTGCGTTACTGTTGTTGTTGTTGTTGTTGTTGTTGTTGTTGTTGTTGTTGTTGTTGTTGTTGTTGTTTTGTTGTTGTTTTGTTGTTGCTTTGTTGTTTTGTTGTTGCTTTGTTGTTGTTGTTGTTGTTGTTTTGTTGTTGTTTTCAGTCTGTCACTCTTTTTTTTTAGTTGACACTAATTAACCTTTTAATCTTTATATCTGTTCTCTTTTTCGCTCTGCGTCATTTAAGAGCACTTCTGTTTTTTTCACTGATATTTTCACAGATGCCATCTTTGTTGTAGTTCCTTTTCTTCTTTATCCTTTCTCCTTTCGTTCACTCATTCTTCCCACGTCTCTATCTCATATCTTTCTTGACCATTCTTTATTTCCTGAGTCTATCTACTTTATTCCAAACCCAGTTCCTTCATTCCTCTTTTTCCACCCTCTCCCCTTCCTTGTCTTCCTCTTCTCCATTGCATACTCCTTCGCCCCTTTCTCTCACTCGCTCTTTTCTCCTCTCTAAGCTTCTGCTGGGTCAAACTCTCCCCTCTCTTTTCCCCCAACTGTCTCTTCCGCCGCTTTGATATTCTCCCCTCTTACCCCCTTCCCTCTTCCCCCCTTCCCTCTTCCCCCCTTCCCCCTCCCCCTTCCCCATTCCGCCTTCCCCACTCCACATGCCTCCTTCCCTCTTCCCCTTTCCCTCTCCCCCTTCCCCTCTTCCCACTTCCCCTTTCCCTCTTCCTTTTCCCTCTCCTCCTTCCCCTTCCCCCTTCCCCTTTCCGCCTTCCCCATTCCCCATTCCACATGCCTCCTCCTCCCTACCCTTTACCCCTTTCCCTCTCCCCCTTTACCCCTTTCCCTCTCCCCCTTTCCCCCTTCCTTTCCCCTCTTTCCCCCTTTCCTCTTCCCCTTCCCCCTTTCCCCTCCCTTCCCCCTTCCTTCCTTCCCCCTTCCCCCTCCCTTCCTTCCTCCTTCCCCCTCCCTTATTTCCCCCTTCATCTTCCCTCTTCCACCCTTCCCCCTCCTTCATCTTTGTTCGTCATCCAGCCCCCCACCTTCGGTTCCTCTTACCTCCTTAACCTACTGTTCACTACCTTCCTCCTCTTCCTCCTCCCCTTCTCCTCCTCCTCCTCCCCTTCTCCTCTTCCCCCTTCTCCTCTTCCCCCTTCTCCTCATCCACATTCCCCTCATCCCCATTCTCCTCTTCCCCCTTCTCCTCCTCTTTCTCTCCTTCCCCCTCCTCCTCCTCCTCCTCCTCTTCCTCCTCTTCCTCCTCTTATTGGTCCACCCTTTCTCCACCCTGCCCTGCCCTGATCGTCACGCGAGCCGGTGCTCTGGCAAGGACTGGACCCAACATTGATGGAGGCCTTTTTTCTTTGGAGACGGGGTGGAGTGTGGGTGGGGTATGGGGGGGGGGAACACCCTCATGAAACAGGGACAAGAATGGAGAAATGCTCGTAAATCCAGGTTGCAGCTCAATTTTTTGTTAGGTCGGATAGTGCCCGAGACATGGTCAGACTGTATAACCCAAGCAAACATATTTATACATGGATACACACACACACACACACACACACACACACACACACACACACACACACACACACACACACACACACACACACACACACACACACACACACACACATACACATATATATATATATATTATAATGTGTGTGTGTGTGTGTATGTGTGTTATTTGCTAGCCTGAAGGTGATTTTGGTCAAACAAGGACCTAATCCTGCTTCACAAGATTATTTGCAGTAAGATATTCCACGAGGGGATTTTGTTGTAGCAGGCGCCAGGTGATTTTATTCAGCTGGGGCGAGAGAGAGAGTGAGAGCGAGATATTTGAATCGTTTGGCAAATCTTCCTCACTGGAGATAGAGAGAAAGAGAGAGAGAGAGAGAGAGAGAGAGAGAGATACAGAGAAACACACACACACACACACACACACACACACACACACACACACACACACACACACACACACACACACACACACACACACACACACACACACACACACACACACACACACACACACACACACACACACACATATATATATATATATATATATATATACATAGAGAGAGAGAGAGAGAGAGAGAGAGAGAGAGAGAGAGAGAGAGAGAGAGAGAGAGAGAGCGAAAGATGGAATATCTAATGTTCATTTCACTCCCATATTTGGAATGGCCATTCCCGCACACATTCCGCCCCCAACTCATAATATTCATCGCTTTACTGG
>NC_134783.1:45893853-45916353 GCF_046742065.1 Oratosquilla oratoria | reverse complement strand
GACCTCCTCCGCATGACTAGCGGGGACCTCCCCACTCCACTCCTCCTCCACACTCGTGTCTTTCTCCACAGATTCTCCCCTCCAGCACTCCACCTCTTCCTTGGGTCGCCCGCACTACCGCCACCACTAACAACATCATCTACAACATCAGCAAGAACAACAATATTTGAAATAATAGTAACAACAGCAACAACAACAACTCACCACTATTACCACCACTACCACATCCAGCACCACAACTAATAACATCATCTACAACATCAACAACAACAACATTTACAACAATAACAACAACAACAACAACAACTCACCACTATTACCACCACTACCACACCCAGCACCACAACTAATAACATCATCTACAACATCAACAGCAACAACATTTACAACAATAACAACAACAACAACAACAACAACAACAACAACCATCACCACTACTATCCCCACTATCACAACCACCAGCACCACCAACTCTGCCTTGACCTTCACCTCCTACCACGTACATCCCTCCTCCTTCCTCCACCAAAACCAAAGCCTCCACTACTGCTACCTCCAGCACAACCTTCGCCTCTATACCCAAATATCTTCCTCCATAGCCTCCTCCATATATACCTCCATACCTACCTCCATATCTATCTCCACTTCCTACCCCTCCCTCTCCCTCTCTCTCTCTCTCTCTCTCTCTCTCTCTCTCTCTCTCTCTCTCTCTCTCTCTCTCTCTCTCTCTCTCTCTCTCTCTCTCTCTCTCTCTCTCTCTCTCTCTCTATCTCTATCTCTCTCTCTCTCTCTCTTTCTCTATCTCTATCTCTTGCCCTCCCCCCTCCTCCCCCACTTCCTACGTATCCGGCCCCGCCCTTCAAATCCTTGATACCTTTTGGCGCCCTTCCCCTCCCCTCCTCTTCCTCTTCCTCTTCCTCTTCCTCTTTCTCTTTGTATTCCTCCTCGTCCCTCCCTCTGCCCTACCTTTCTTGTTCTCATTAGATTCTTCCTTCCTCTTCTTTCTTCTCTTTCCCCTCACTATCCCGTCTTCTCCACTTTCTCTTTTTCCCCTTTCTTCTATGTCTCTTCCTCCCTGACATTCTCCTATCCTTCCTCTATCCTTCTCCTCCCTCCTCCTACTCCTCTTCTTCATCCGCATCCTCCTCATACTCTTCCTCTTCCTCCCTTGCCCCTCTTTTTTTTTCTTTTTTTTTCATGTCCATTTCATATTCCTCGTGCCACCACACACTCTCAGCTTCTTAACCCGTCTTAGAAGGCGACGTGATTTATAGACACACACACACACACACACACACACACACACACACACACACACACACACACACACACACACACACACACACACACACACACACACACACACACACACACACACACACACACACACACACACACACACACACACACACACACAACAAACACAAAGTTGGATATAAAAATATTTGTGTTTGGTTAGTGCACACCAATTTGCATATCAAATTAAACGTTTTCCCCCTCCAGTCTTTGAAGGTCCTTTGAAATGAGCCAGAGTAATTCATTTTCGTTCCGGGTCACCAGAGACTCGATTCAGGGTCAACATGACCGCATCCTTATCAGGTCAAGCTAGGGCACACTCTTATGGTATCGAGTTTCTGTGTCTGTGTGCACGCAAGCACTATTTGGGCGGTATTTGGCCCTAGGTCAAGATGATAGTGATGGTGATAGTGTGATAGTGACCTTGTTTGACCTCGCCTCTCTGAATTATGTGTTTATGACGAATGAACGTAGTATTTCTGAGGTCACTCTCCCAAAGAAAAGAGATATTATTTACTTTATTTATCAAACACATAATATCAAGGGAAATGGTCACAAAAACGTGACGAAGGCTTCATCTAACGGTCTTTCATTTTAATGCTGAATGTTTCTGCAGGTCTGAAAGTTCTAGCGTCTGTGATTGATCTAAAGAAGTTTGGGGTCTTAGTGTGAGACTTAGAATAAGGGATGTGAGACCCTCAGAGTTTCACTTTCCACTTCCCGAAATGGGTGACCTCACAGAAGAGGTCGTGGCAGCTAGAGCCGCAAGAGCTCTTTGGGTCTAGATAAACAAGCAAACAAACATAAATGATAAATAATGAATAATAAATAATAGATAAATAATAAATGAATAATAGATAATAAATAATAGATAATAAACAAATAACGAATAATGGATAATAGATAATGAATAATGAATAAAGTGATAAATGATCAATGATAAATGATAAATGATAAGAAAAATAGATAAAGTGATTTGATTTAACATCACGAACTCGCCCCCTATCAGGAGTCTAGGACGGCACCCCTTTACGGAGGACTTTGTGAATAAAATAAACTAAGCCCTTGGTCCAACTCGCCGGTGGCAAGATTCGAACCACCGTCCCCTCGATCTCTGTCGCAAGTAGCCACGCTCTAACCCACTCGGCCAGCGAGCATCCTGTAATTAGGAAAACAAATTGATTAATAAAAGGTGGGAAGGAGGTCGCTAGGGTTGAAGAAAATCATCTCATGTTAACCAGAACAAAGTCATTGAATTTAAAACCGTATTTGTAAGGGTTAAGTTTCATATGTTCGAGACCTTTCAAAGTAATAATGATAACAATAATAATAATGGTGATCGTAGTAATAATGATAACAATAATAAATAATAATAAATGATAACAATAAACAATAATATTAGATAAACAACAACGACATCTCATCATCCCACAACCACGCAGTGGGAAGTGAGAAACCTGTAGCAGAGCAAAACCCTATCAATTGCTTTTTTTTTTTTTTTCTTTTATAAGGCCAATCTTGGGTCGCCTGCCCGCCTGAAAAGGGCTGTCAGAAACCAACGCAACATGGGTGATGGTTTGGCACATATTCCAGAAACCTCTTAATTGCGACCGAAACCGTCGCCTTGGGTTTATGGAACTGGGAACCTTTGGGGTCAAAATCGAGCCCAAGATTCAAATGATTACTCAAAATCTAGTCTTCAATTTCACAAAAATCGGTATCGTGTATAAAAAATATATGAAAGCTTACGGTCTTAGAATCTCCATTTATGGGTGGGGTTTGGGGGTTTAAGAATTAAATAAATTTTTTGGGATTAAGAATTCGCAAACAACTTGAGATTAAGAATAAATTTTTATTTTTTTTACAATCAAGGTCTGAAGTCATAGCGTTCAGTATTTATTATTTTTTACTTTGTTTTGTTTTATTTTATTTATTTATTTATTTATTTTTTGGAGGGATTATTATTTTTTCAATTTACGAATATGTTATCAAAGTCTGAAATCGTAGCGCTCAATAATCTTTGAAATGTATTGGGCTGCAAAGTTCACCCCTCTTCTCCCTCTGTTTCTCTCCTTATGACTCCCACCCCATCCCCATAAAGAACAAGTCTTTGCGACCGGCGATCTCCAAAAACCTTAGCCTCGCGAGTGTCCTGAAAGTCTTGGGGACTCCGCCTTCCACTCTGGGCCAACTTTGATCCTAATAAACATGTCGGATTCTGAAAATTCTTAAACCAGCCTGCCGAGGAACGTATTTCAGACTGACTTCAGGCAATTGCAATTAATGGTTCCGACCTTCTCGGAAAAATGGTTTGCCAGGCGATTTTATTCAGCTTCGGGGTGTGACCATACCAAACCTGATGGACCCAAGGGAGTAAGACTCTTCAAGAGATATACTTGTGGTCTCGAGTTCTTCTCAGTCGAAGACTCTTGTAATGAGGTACCTTCCCTCTGTGACGCAAAATTCTTAATACTATATTGTATGCGTTTTTATATTTACACATTCTGTGTGTGTATTTGTGTGTGTGTGTGTGTGCTTGAGTATGTGTGTGTGTGTGTGTGTGTGTGTGTGTGTGTGTGTGTGTGTGTGTGTGTGTGTGTGTGTGTGTGTGTGTGTGTGTGTATGTTTGTGTGGGTTTGCGTGAGAGATTTAGAGTTAGAGACACAAATAATGAGATAGAGATGGAGAGAACGAGTGAGGTGAGACGATGAGTAAGAGTACCAAAGACTCTGAGACTGAAGTTGAGACTTCAGGACCTGAAGCCTGAGGGCTCAAAGCAGAGCAGAGCACCTTGGCTGGAGTGCCATCATTAGAGCCAACAACCTGAAACACTTGAGTTTGTGGAGTGGGGGGGAGTCTTTTCTCACTCCTCTACCTCCTTCCTCTCCCTCCCCTCCCTCTCCCCTTCTCCTTCCCCTTCCCCTTCATTCTTTTCCCCTCCTTCAGTCTTCCCCCCTTCCATCCTCTCCCCTTCCCTTTTCCTCTTTTCTGTCACCTCTCCCATCTCCCCTTCCCTACTCTTCCTTCCCTACCCTTCCCCCACTCCTTTTCCTTCCCCTACCCCCTCCCCTTCCCTTCCTTCCCTTTCCTTCCACTCCCCAACCCTTCCCTACTCTACCCTCCCCGTCTCCTTACCCACCTCCCCTTCCATCCCTTCCCTTCCCCTCCCCAACTCCTTCCCTTTCTTCTCTGGTCCATCCTCACGTCTTGCGACGATGTCGTGTCCTCTTTCTATTCAAACGGGAACTCTGCTCCACGTAGATTTCATCTAAATTATACCATCGCTCACTATGCTATTTTTCTTCTGATTCGTTTTTAATTTCTTTGTTCTTCATCTATAATGTTCCTGTTTTGTTTTGTTTTTGTACTTTTTTCTGTAGGTTACCTTCTGTAAAATTCAGCATTCTATGGTATAGATTATTTGTTCAGTTCCCAACTTTTTTTCTCTGCAACAATATCTAAACATTTAAACGTTTAATACCATATTGCCTCGTTTTACTTCGTGTTATTTTTTATCATGTTCTTTTCTATCGTTTATGACTGCGTTATGTAGTTACTTTTCAGTTTATCTAATTTGTTTATTCGTTATTTGTTTCTTTTTTGTTTAGTTATTTACTAGAGTATTTAATTTCTTAGTTATTTGCGAAGTTCCTTACCTCCAAATTCTCTTTGTACAGCTTATCCAAATGTCAAACCAATTCCTACAATTTTTTGTTCGCATCTTTTATTTCTACTTTTTCTACTTTTTCCCTTCTTTTTTTCTCCTTTCTATTCATTCCATTCATTCCCTTTTGTCAATCGATCTTTCAATTCTTTCTTTTGTCGTCTTCCGTCTATGCATTTGGTCTCAGGCATTTGTTGAGTTGTAAAGAACAGAGACGCGCCTGTAGTAAACAAGACTCAATCGTGACGTCATGTCGTCTGACTAGATGGAAATGTCTGTTATGTTCTCATGACGTCATATCGTTTTGAAAGATACAACTTATGTCTTCTTGTATTGTGAAAGATTATTAATCTGCGTAATTCTTTTTTCACGGGTATTAATATAATATTTTTGATAAAAGTATACAGTTGGCCTACTCTCTTAGCGCTTAGCTGTGTGTATGTGTGTGTGTGTTTGTGTGTGTGTGTGTGTGTGTGTGTGTGTGTGTGTGTGTGTGTGTGTGTGTGTGTGTGTGTGTGTGTGTGTGTGTGTGATTCACCATGGTCTTGGATCACGCATTGGATTTGTGATTGACAGCTAGTTCCCTCCCGGAAGAGAGTTCAGAACTCATGTATGACCGATTTATGGGTAACACTGTGATCTCACACGCACACACACACCCAACTCCCCGCCACGAGAGTTGGAGTAACGACTGCTGCATATATCGTCGTTGTGTTAAGGAGGTTAACGCTTACTCCGATCCCGCGATAGCTGTATCTGGTGCTCCACTGTGGATGGACGTTATTAATGAGCCGTTGGAAATGCAACGCAAATCGCTTTCCGCTGACTCCGTAATGAGGAGGAGGAGGAGGAGGGGAGAGGAAGAGGAGGAGGAGGAGGAGAAGGAAAAGAAGAAGGAGGAAGAGAGTGCGATAGGAGTAGTAATGAGGATGAGGAGGAGTAAGAAGAGGAGGGGAGGAGGAGGAGGGGAGGAGGAGGAGAATAGGAGGAGAAGGAGAAGGAAGAGAGTGAGATGGGAGTAGTAATGAGGAGGAAGAGGAGTAGCAGGAGGAGGAGGAGGAGGAGGAGAAGGAGTAGGAGGAGGAGGAGGAGGAGGAGGAAGAGAATGAGATGGGAGTAGTAGTGATGGTTGAGGAGGGAGAGAAGGAGAGGAATGGAGGAAGAGGAGTGAAGAGGCAAATGGAGGAAGAGGATGGAGAGATAGAGTAGTGGATGTGGAGGAGTGGAATAGAGGAAAAGTAGAGAAGAGGAGATGGAGGAGGAGGAGAAAGGGGAGGCAGAGGAAGAAGAAAATAAGAAGACAGTGGCGGTGGTGGTAGTCGTGATTTTGACTTTCTGTCTGTCTGTCTGTCTGTCTGCCTGTCTGTCTGTTTCAATATGTAGACACAAACGTGCTAGTGGTTCCCCAACTATATTGTATGGCGACCCCATTTTCCTTCCAGGAGACCCCTACATTTTTGTGTATATATGAAATATATATATATATAATGTGTGTGTGTGTGTGTGTGTGTGTGTGTGTGTGTGTGTGTGTGTGTGTGTGTGTGTGTGTGTGTGTGTGTGTGTGTGTGTGTGTTAAAGACAGATTGAACATTTTTAGAAGCGTCGATAATCAGGAGGCCAAGACGCTAGCGATCATGCTACAGTCCTTTTGAATCATCCCATGTAGCATGGTCGCTAGCGTCTTGGCCTTGTGATTATCGACGCACGGGCCAGGGTTCGAATCCCATGGCAGAGCTTCTAAAAATGTTCAATATATATATATATATATATATATATATATATATATATATATATATATAGAAAACGGGTTGGAATCATCGATTGTTATGCTTTGCATGTATGTAACGGCAGATACTTGTTATTGGAATGATTTAATTATTCTCATTAAACAAATATTCTTAAACAAGTGGCTAAACGATTCCTTTTGTATCCTCCTCACACCTCCCAGAGGGCGGAGTGCGCACACCCTAGTTTGGAAACTACTTGTTTAAATAAACCTTTGAATTCCCGCAGGAAGAAATAGCGGTTGTGGTTGACCATGTTTAAGCAAACTCAGAGATCTGAGAAAGTTCCTAATGAAAGCAATTCTTATTTATCTTCTGTTTCATATTTTTTCACTCGCCGATTCCTCGTTGTCAGATTTTGTTGGAATATCATGTCTAAGTGATGTTGAATGAAAATAGAATAAATAGAAAATGAAAATTGATGATAAAAATTCCCTGCATAGCTTTCGACTCAAACCGTAAAGATAAGAAAAGAGAACTGGTACATTTAATCATATCAGTACAAATGTTGGGAATTAAGAAAAATAGTGTGTATGTATGTATATATATATATATATATATATTCTGCTTATATGTATTATTCTGTTTTTATCAAATATAAGTTCGCTTCTGCCTCAATTTTTTTTTTTTTTTTTTTTTTTTTTTTTTTTCATGGAGCTGGTGCTCAGCTCAAATTGAGCCAAACTAGGAAAGGAGATAGACTGAGTGAGAAAGATTAAGAGAGATTGTGAATAGGAGTTTTTTCTTTTCTTTTGAGCAACTTTGTCTGTGGTTCATTTCCTATTCCCGTCGCACCACCAAAGTAAGGGTGTGTGTAAATTTCGGAATATCTTTATTCTTAAAGTTGGGGGGAAATGCGAGCGTCGTTTTCGATGGGGATGGCCAGGTAGTTACTGATAAGGCACGGGTCAGGGGGTCGCTCATGCCCCCCCGAAACTTTTGATCAAGGTCAGGTTTCGAAATGTTTGATCAAGGTCAGGTTTCGAAACGTTTGGTCAAGGTCGGGTTTCGTAACGTTTGATCAAGGTCAGGGTTCAAAACACTTGGTCAAGGTCAATTTTCGAAAAAATTGATCAAGGTCAAGATTAGAAACGTTTGATCAAGGTCAAGATTAGAAACGTTGGATCAAGGTCAAGTTTCGAAACGTTTGACCAAGGTCAGGTTTCGAAACATTTGATCAAGGTCAAGTTTCAAAACGTTTGATCAAGGTCAAGTTTCAAAACGTTTGGTCAAGGTCAAGTTCCGAAACGTTTGGTCAAGGTCAGGTTTTTAAACTTTTTATCAAGGTCAAGTTTCGAAACGTTTGGTCAAGGTCGTGTCTGAGGCAACGTTTTGTGATTTGGTCTTGATGTTATGGTTGTGTATGAATTTTCTCAGACTCATCTATTCATTTATCTTGTAACTGGATCAAAACGTTTATATTTGCAGTTTTAAGTAGTCAGTACATTTGCCTTCTTTCAACTTATGGGTTGATTATGAGCATAAACATTTTCTATACATTCTTACGATATGCTACAACAGCAAATTATGCACCCAGGAGACTTGTTGGCCCATAACAAGGCCGAATGAAGACTGAATAACGAATAAACAACCAAACAGGCAAATAAAACAAATTAACAAAAAACAGCCAGTTGAAACATTACTTGGTCGTAAAATTGTATTACCTCAGTTTGGAGTTTATTATGTTTACTGACTATGGGTGACGCGATCGAAAATGTGGAGCGAAATCTGAAGAGTTACGTGTAAGCCTTATGCATTTCGTTATTGAAGGAGTATCATATGATCAAGCAAATTTCCTTCTTCCTCAATTCTTGCTTCGTTCCCTCCTTTCTTCACTCCTTCCTTCCCTCCTTCCTTTCCTTTTCTCCTTCATTCCTTCCTTCCTTCTCTTCTTCCCTCCTTCCTTTTCTCTTTTCTTCTCTCCTTCCTTCCCTCCTTCCTTCCTTCCTTCCCTTCTTCCTTCCATCCTTCTTTCCTTCCATCCTTCCTTCCTTCCTTCCTTCCTTCCTTCCTTCCTTCCTTCCTTCCTTCCTTCCTTCTCTCCTTTCCATCTCTTATCCTTTCCCTTCCATCCTTCCTTCCCTACTTCTTTCCTCTTTACTCCTTACCTCCTTCCCTCGTTCTTCCTTCTCTCATTCCCCCTTTCTTCTCCCCCTTCCTTCCTCCCCTCTTTCCCCTCTTCCATTCCAGCATCGTTCCCTACCTCGCTCCCACTTTTACTCCATTCCCTCACTCCATCTCGTCTCCCCTCTCATCTCTCCTCCCATCTCCCCTACCATACCCCCTCCCATTTCCCCATCCCCCCTCCCATCTCCCCATCTCCTTTCCCATCTCCCCCTCCCCCCTCCCATCTCCCCATCTCCTTTCCCACCTCCCCATCTCCTTCCCCATCTCCCCATCTCCTCTCCCATCTCCCCATCTCCTCTCCCATCTCCCCATCTCCTTTCCCATCTCCCCATCTCCTCTCCCATCTCCCCATCTCCTTTCCCATCTCCCCCCATCTCTCCTCCCATCTCTCCCCCAACCCTCCTACCATCTCCCCATCTCCATTCCCATCTCTCCTCCCATCTTCCCTCCCACCGCCCCTCCCACCGCCCCTCCCACAGCCCCTCCTATCTCCCCTCCCATCTCCCTTCCCATCTCCCCATCTCCTTTCCCATATCTCCTTCCATTTCTCCCCATCCCTCCTCCTATCTCCCTTCCCATCTCCCTTTCCATTTCTCCTCCCATCTCCCCTCCCATCTATCCTCCAATCTCCCCTTCTATCTCCCCTTCCATCTCCCCTTATCTCCCCTCCCATCAAACTCCCTGCCTCCCTTCCTTCCCTCCACATTTTCCGCACTCCAGATAACACTTTTACGCCTTTCCTTTTGTGTCTTGGCAAGCTGGCCTCCGCCTCTTGCTGTGATCAAGTTGATTGCCTGTGTCTTCCACATCATCGTATTGTCCTTCACGATTTGACGATTTCGGCTTCTGGCCTTCGCTCCATAAGCCTCTCTGTGCAGCGGTCTGCTCTCAACTGAACTCTATTGTCTGGTGTTAAATAAAACAAAATTCTTAAAGAACTATATTGTACTTAAGGGATTGGTTGGGTGATAAGATCGTTTGGTATTAGGCACAACAAAATAAATGTTCTTTGGTTATAAAGGCGTATACTTGAGCAAGCCCGATATCACTGATACCAACAGAATACCACAGAGCTGAAGAGAGTCCCCTGTAGGAGGCCAGGACGAAATGTGGAGACCCTCTGGGTTGGAGGCGTTGGACTTGCAACTGTGAAGGACCTCGTAAATGTTCTTCCTTCTGTAGAAGGACCTCAAGAGGTGCTTCCTCCCCTTTCCCCGTTCTTTTGTCTCTCGATTTCCAATGGACCTTCTCTTGAAGCCTGTGAGCTACGAAGTCTTTCCTCTGGTATTTGACGACAGAGTCCCGGCAGCGCACGCAGGAATGAGCTGAAGCTCACGCAATTGTTTGCGCTCATGGACGCTTGAACACGCGCGTGCAGGTACACACACACACACACACACACACACACACACACACACACACACACACACACACACACACACACACACACACAGACGTACATACGCACAAACGTACACATACACATACACAGTTGTTTATGTGTTTCTATATCATTACTTAACAAGGCACCTTACCAATAGAAGTAGTTGCTTTCCTGTTTAGATGTTTTGATTAAAAAAAATCGTCTCAGGGGTCTTGGAAGCAAAAGTATCTTATGAGGTTTCAAGAGGAACGTCTTTCCCAGAGATTATAATTTTTTCAGGTGTTTTGCATAATTATCTTTATCAAAGGATTTTTAGACAACTTCCTTTCATTCAGAAAGAGGGGAGGGGGAAGCCTTGCAGAAACTTTTCATCTCGAGTTTTGCAAAAAAAAAAAAAAAAAAAAAAAAAAGCCCCAAAATTTTTTCGAAAATTTCTAATTTTCTTCATTATGTCTTCTGAAGTCGGTCAAGTGTTAAACCGCAGATAATTTAGCGTCTTTCTCCTCCCCCCCTAAGCCCTACCAACACTGTGATGATGTACCATAAGTTAAAACTCACCCGTTTCAGCCAGAATAAAGCCTTTAAGGGCGGCGTGAGGGTCTCCGAAGTTGGAGAAAATATTGTATAATTCGCCAGAACAGACTCAATGAAGTAAGACCGAAGACATACTGGGTTAGGAAATATAGTTCGTACCTTCCTTGTAACCAAGTGAGATAGTTTTTTTTTTGTTTTGTTTTTTTTAATACCATCAGCGTTATCCAGGAGTATCAATCCTCAGAAGAAGCTCTAAGCGAAACCGGTCAGGAATAAACTCGGCCCTAGACCCGTGTTTTAATCTTCCACCTTCTTCAAACATGCCACAATGTCTCGACATTTAACATACATTTACATTAACAATCTCTGTTACAGGGACTCGAACCCTTGAATGCGCAATTGCTTACCACAAAGGAAGGACATTACTGCTGTATCACACTCGAGGGCTTAGGTCCCAATTGCAGAGCTTGTTAATCCATTTGTCCTAACTTCACATAGACTTGTATCAATCTCATTCAGTTTGATAAATGCGAGACTAAACGCGATATAATATTAAGTCCTTCGGCCATCTTTGGGCAGCACAGGATCCTCTGTATTAACTAGAAGAAAAGGGTTAGGTGGCAACTGGTTATGACCTTCTTCCACGGAATGACATCTCATCTTCCCGGTCGATTCTAGTCAGGGTAGAGGTTCTGAAAACGCGCGCACACACACACACACACACACACACACACACACACACACACACACACACACACACACACACACACATAATCCCATATTTTTTGTGATACTTTATTTTTATTTTTTTTTTTGCAAATTTGTGGTGAAATTGTCCCTCTCCCGTCTCCGCAATCCTAAATATAGTCACAGTTAATGAAGAAGAATATGTGAATCAGCGAGCCCGCAACTAGTTCTTCAGAAGTGTAAAGATGAACCAGACTGAAGATGTTTCTTACTTCGACAGGGCTGAGTAGCTAAACCAATATTATTCCGTTACATTAACTTCAGAGAGAGAGAGAGAGAGAGAGAGAGAGAGAGAGAGAGAGAGAGAGAGAGAGAGAGAGAGAATGCAAGCAGGGCGGAGATGGATGAGAGAGAGAAAGGTTGGATTTGTAGGTCAGTCCGAACTGGTTTGTTGAGCCTCACGGTGGTGATTGTTGGGCCTCACGGTGGTGATTGTTGAAGGGTGGGTGGCAAGAGAGGTGGAGAAGGAGAAGAACGAAGAGGAGGAGGAGAAGAACATAGAGGAGAAGAAGAACAAAAAGGAGGAGGAGGAGAAGAAGGACGAAGAGAAGGAGGTGGAGAAAAAGGATAAAAAGGAGAAGAACAAAGAGGAGGAGAAAAACGAAAAGGAAGAAGAGGAGGAGAAGAAGGACGAAGAGAAGAAGGAGAAGGACAAAAAGAAGGAGAAGAACAACAGCAAAGAAGAGAAGAAGAACGAAAAGATGGAGGAGAAGAAGGACGAAGAGAAGGAGGAGGAGAAGGAGAAGGACAAAGAGGAGGAGAAGAAGAAGAACAAAGAGAAGGAGGAGGAGGAGGAAGAGGAGACAAAGCGTAAATCCTGTGTCGCGAATCTGGACCTTTTCACATTTTTGTGAACAAATGACCGTCGGACTTGTATAAAGAAATGTATTTTACAGAATGTCATGATGTGGTTTTCTTGTTTTTCATTATAAAGCGCAACAAATGTAATGTAATGTGTATTTGGATGCGAATGCATACATACATACGAGTATATATATATATGTATATATATATATATATATACATATATATATATGTATATATATAATATGTGTGTGTGTGTATACAACGGTATATATGTATGTATACAGTATGTACGTATATGCTGTATATGTATACCGTATGTATGTATATCCTGTATGTACGTGTATACTGTATGTACTGTACATGCACTGTACACATATGTAACAAACCCTGTATATTCTGAATGAAAATCTATGAAATATGAAAATATGTGTATTTGTAAAGGAATCTCTTATTATTGGCTATTGTCGATAAATTTTGGTGTTAAACCAGATGGAAAGAGACCAAGCTCTTACCTCAGCCGCAATGCGAATCATAATCATTTTGAATTGCAGCCCATAGTACAAATTTTCCCCCCAAAAATGACGATGGACCAAAACCCCTCTGCCCCGGGGTGGGAACGGAGTACGTAAGTGCCACTCGAATCTCATCCTCGAGGACGAGACACGAACAGTCCGGTGCATTGAAGTATGACCCTTGGTTGCCTAGCTTGTGGAAGATCCTGCAGCAGTAGCGGCAGGTGGCATTGTGTTCCCGTCTCTGTCAGTGGGAAAGAACGGACAAGGAATTGGTCTTAGGGGCACCACCCCGAGCGAGTGAGCGACTTCTGCCACGGAGAGCCTCTGTAGTGTGACAAAGCCACGGCCGCGGCGTCAGCATGTTTCGAGTCCTGTGCAAGCTGACGGGGCTCAAGTCTCGAGTGCCGACCGGCACCGATGACGAGCCGCCTATGCCCAAGTCCCCGACGACGGAGAAGGTCGAAACGGTATGTAGAAGAAACCTGTAGAGTTCTTGTTATGGAACCTGTAGATGTTTGTGTAGTATATGACTCTATGGAGTTACGCCCTGTTGGATGTTTTTTACTCTTAAGAGTCAGCCAGGATATCTTTGGAGGAATTATGCTCTGAGTATGTATATACATGTGTGTACGTGTACTAGTACTTATAAAGACATCCTTACAAATGTGTGTGTGTGTGTGTGTGTGTGTGTGTGTGTGTGTGTGTGTGTGTGTGTGTGTGTGTGTGTGTGTGTGTGTGTGTGTGTAGTTTGTGTGTGTGTGTGTGTGTGTGTGTGTGTGTGTGTGTGTGTGTGTGTGTGTGTGCGTGTGTGTGTGTGTATGTGTGTGTGTGTGTTTATGTGTTTCCACGTGCGTACACATGCGTGTGTGCGTACCTGTTTGCCCTTGGACGGGACGTGTGAAGGATTAGTTTCGATCGAGCTTATTACTATGCTAATAGGATGCCCTTCCAGATAGATTTGATTCTGGCTAAAACCAAACGATTTCATTCGACTGAAAGCAAAACTCTTGAAATGAATAGAATATCAACAGAATTAGAATATATTTAATTCCTGTTTCATCCCTTAAGTGATTAAAAACAACATAATTTCACATTATTCAATATGATTTGTATAGTATATAAAATATTATATAATAAATATAGAATATGTATAATGTAATATAGAAAATATAGATTATGAAAAATATAGAAAATATATTTTCCCTAGGATCTCTTTGTGAAATGATGTGCTCTCCCCCGTAGACTTTGTGAATATTAACACCCTATTAGTTAACCCAATTAGTAAAGATAAATTGACACCTCCATGGGATACATTGCAATTGTATACAGCCATCAGTAGTTATCAATAGGAAAATACATAAATGGTGTTAGTGAAAAGGCAGCCATTATTTTTGAATGGATTAATTCTGTCTGTGATTTTCTGTTGTATCTCAGGCCGCTTGTTTTTTAGTTTTTATTTTATCTTTTTTTTTGGGGGGGGGGCTAACAAATTTCCATGCCATCTTTTATAACCATTTAGTAGCGCATTTGGCAAGGTTCCATGATTTAGCGGCATTACCGGGCTAAGTAATTTTCGTCCTGCATTTTTCAGGCAAGATGGATGTGTGTTTTAACTTGCAAATCACCAGTAAAACCCCAACATGGGCATAGAAATCCAAATACCAAAATGCATTTTTTTTCTTTTTTTTGTGGGGGGGGAGGCAAGATTTATGCAAACTCATTTTTTTTCAAAATGTTATCGAAAGCAATTATCATATATGTGTTTTTAGACAAACGTCATTCCTTTCTGAATACCACCCAACAGTCGTGACATCAAACTAAGAACTTATGACGTCATATCGTTAAGTTTTGATGAGTGACGTCATCAAGTTGGCTCGGAATTCCTGTGCAGAGCTGACCTTTACTTCGACTTCTGTCATGACGTGATGCGTCGTCTGAGGTGTGACGTCATACAGAGTTCGATGACGTGATGCAAAGACTATTTTCACATAAAATGGGGAGACTGTACAGTATATCACCGGGTCAACTTTTGTGCGAAGACTATTTTCACAGACAACGGGGAGAGTTCTCGGAAAGTCTAGCTCTTCACTGTCTCCTAGGGAGGAGAATGACGTAATTACTAAGTCCAAAAAACGTCGCAGTGGTAATTGACGTAGGGCTGTTGGTAGGGAAGGGTTGAATATTATCACTGAGTAAACAACCGGCAATTAGGATGAAAAGACGTGGAGTACGCTTTACTCAGAAGTAGTAATTAAGGAGTCACACCAGAAGTGAGATCTGTACTCCATACAAATTGTGATATTTAGCTCCTTGGTATAGGCTCAGCAGCTAAGTATTAATTGAAAAAAAATAGATAAAAAAGTACAGAACGTCTAACTTCATGGACGTTCTGCCAATGATAGCAGAGATGTTATCTTCCTGATTTAGCAAAAAAACAAAAAACAAAAAAAACGGGGGGGGGGTAGTTGAAAAAATCCAGAAAGAAAATCCGAACGCCACTGAAGTAAAGAGTTGTCTGGAACGTTGTGTCAAATGGAAAGGTGAAGAAGCAGAGTCTCTCGTTGCTACTGGAGGACACCGGGTTTCCTTTAGCCCACTCAGATGTAATTGAGAAGTCCAGAGCCAAGTGTCCTTCAGCTCTTCTTCTGGAAGTTTGGAGTTAAGTCTGCAAAGGACGTCAGGGGGGGATGATGGGGAAATATGTAGTGTTCTCGTAGTAAGAATACTTAGGGAAGGACTGTGTGTGTGTGTGTGTGTGTGTGTGTGTGTGTGTGTGTGTGTGTGTGTGTGTGTGTGTGTGTGTGTGTGTGTGTGTGTGTGTCTACTTACCTTGGTCCTTCACCTTGGTCTTTGGATTACGTGCTGGACTCGTGATCGACATTCCCTCCCGCAAGAGAGCTCAGAGCTCGTATGACCGATCTATGGGTAATGCTGTGACCTTACACGCACACACACACACCCAATTCCCCGCCCACGAAAGTTGGAGTAACGACTCGAAGCACAGCGATACTGAAATTATTTCAGCCCTGGGCAGGATTCAAGCCCGGACCGCCGTAGTGACAGTCGGGGACTCTACCAACCGCGCCACCGAGTCGTGTGTGTGTGTGTGTGTGTGTGTGTGTGTGTGTGTGTGTGTGTGTGTGTGTGTTTGTGGTGTGCGTGCGTGCGTGCATTGCATAAAGACTGTTAAAGTACATATATATGTATATATATATATATATATATATATATTATATATATTTCATATATATATATATATATATACATATATATATATATATATATATATATATATATATATATATATGCACAAAGTATGTAAAATATGTCCTTCATATTTGTGTTTATGAAGGAATGGAAGAACGGGGAAAGAGAAGCGGAGTGAGTGAAAGCGAAGAGATGGAGAGGTGGTGGAGGAGGAGGAGGAGGAGGAGGAGGAGGAGGAGGAGGAGGAGGTGGTGGTGGAGGAGGAGAAGGTGGTGTCGAGGGCGAGCTTTGCGCATACCCCATGTCGAAGGAAGGACAGAGTAGTCGCCTCGACATCGTTCCTGCCCATCCCAACGAAGTCCAGCTCCTCCGTCCCTGGAGGTAGCTTACCACACGGTGCACCAGACGCTCGTTGGTGTCTGGAAGTCCCTGAGACCTCGTTTACCCCTGGACAGGGTCGAAGACCCCCGGTTCACCTCGGGAGGGGCGGTGACTGGCCCCTGGGTCCTGGCGGCTGGGCTTCGCGCCATTGTTGTTTCAAATGTTTACCTTTGACCTTTACGGCGGCTCCGAGCTCGCTTCCCTCCTCCCGCTCTCGCGTCGCTCCCCCGCTCTTCGTGCCTTCCTGCCTGTCTCGCGTTGCCTCGCCCCGTTTCGCCTCGCTTCGCGTTGCCTTTCCTCGCAGCCCAGTGCTTCCTCCAGCCAGATTCTTTGCTCAACCAGAAACCCCATCTTCGAACATAGACTATTGACTGGCCTCTTGGGAGTGTCCATGTTTGATTTCAATGTTATCAGGAACATGGTGTCATATGATGGAATAAATCGGTAGTTACAGTGATGCCGTTCAAGTAACTATTCAAATCCTCACAACCGAGTCTCGAACTTGGACCTTAAGCGCCAGGTGTATACAGTTATCAAGTCTCCTTTTCCTCCTTATTTTCCGTATTCCTCATCCTACTGTCCTTGTCGCTCCTCATCCTGATCCTACTTCTTTCCTACTCATCTTACTCATCCTAATCTTCTTCCTCCTACTAGTCCTCCTCTTCTTCCTACTCCTATTCCTCCTATTCCTACTCCTACTCTTCCTCCTACTCCTAATCCTCGTACTCCCATTTTTCCACCTACTCCTACCCCTAATCCTCGTACTCCAATTTCTTTACCTCCTCCTCCTCCTCGTACTCATGTTTATTCACCTCTTCCTTCTCCTCGTCCTCCTCCACCTACTCTTCGTACTCCTTGTACTCCAATCACATGCCCTCGCTACCTCCCTCTTTCCCTAACCCTGCCTCCCTATCTTCCCTTCTCTCGTCCTTACTCCTTCACCATCCCTTCCCTACCCATGTCCCTCCCCCCAAAACCCCTTCATCTCCCTACTTCCCCCCTTCCCCCTCACTCCCCCTTTCTCCCCATCTCTCCGCTACCCCTTCCCCTTCGTTCTCCACCCTTCGCTTTTTCCTCCCCCCCTTCCTTCCCCTCGATCCTTCATCATATCCCTCCCCCTCCCTCTCTCTCCTTCATCCTCTTACCTCATACTATCCGCATCTCTATCCTCCTCCTTCTTCCCTCCCTCCTTCTCTCCCTCCTTCTCTTCCTCCCTCCCTCCCTCCCTCCCTCCCCCTCTCTTTTCTCTTTCTCCTCCCTCATCCTCCCCCTCTCATATTCCCCGAAGCCCCCTCTCTCCTCACCTCTGCCTCTCTTTTTCCTCCTCCCTTCATACTCTCTTCCCTCCTCCTCTTTAATCACACAAACCCTCCTCAATCGTCTCCCAATTACCCAAATTCCTCCTCATCCCACTCCCTCCTCATCCCACTCTCTCTTATTTCATTCACCTCCTCCTCAAACTCCTCCTCCTCATCCCTCTTTCTCCTCCCCACACCCTCTCTCTTCTTCATTCCCTCCCTCCTCCTTATTCCCTCCCTACTCCTCATTTCCTCCCTCCCTCCCTCCTTATTCCCTTTCCTTTTCCTCGTCCTCTTCCCTCTTCCTCATCCCCCTCTCTCCTCCTCGTTCCTCTTCCTCCTCCACCCATCTTTCTCTTTCTCATCCTCCATTCTTCTTCTATTATACTTTTTTTCCCTCCTTCTTTTCCTCCTCCTTTCCCTCCTTATTTCCCTCCTCTTTTTCCTCCTCCTTTCCCCCTCCTCTTTTCCCCCTCCTTTTCCTTATTCCTTTCCATTCTCCTTTCTCTTCTCTTCTTTACTCCTCCTCCTCCTCCTCCTCCTTTTCCTCGTCCTTACCCTCCTCCTTTCCTTTCTCCTTTCTCTTCATTCTTCTTTACTCCTCCTTTTCCTCGTCCTCCTCCTCTTCTTTCTCCTCTTCATCCTCCTCCTCCTCCTCCTCTTCCTCTTCCTCCTCCTCCTCTTCCTCCTCTTCCTCCTCCTCCTCCTCTTCCTCCTCTTCCTCCTCCTCTTCCTCCTCCTCTTCCTCCTCCTCCTCTTCCTCCTCCTCTTCCTCCTCCTCTTCCTCCTCCTCTTCCTCATCTTCTTTCTCCTCCTCTTTCTCCTCCTTATCCTCCTCCTCTTCCTCCTCCTCTTCCTCTTGGTCGCCCAACCACACACTCCTCACCAATAATTCACCTCTCCCGCGGCCACCGGCAGAACTAAGGCAGTGGCGGTTGACTAGCGATCCACACAAACTGATCACAGGCAACTCACATCATCTCTGCCACTACCATGTATAACCCCGTCACTGCCAGTCGCTCTCCACCGTCAACACCACCACCACCACCACCACCACCACCACCACCACCAGCAGCAGCGGTATCACCCACCACCATTACCACCATCTCTCCATCCACCTTCGCTTCCACTTCCATTTTCTATCTCTCCACCTGTAAATGCTCTTCCACCCCCATATCTAGTTCCACATTCACTTTCGCAAACTCCACCACTACTACGACTTCTGCTTCTACCTCTGTCACCTCCACATCGACATCCACATCCACATCCACATCCACATCCACCTTTACCTCCGCCATGAATTTGTTTGCATTCGTGAATACTACGCTCGACGTCACACGTTCAAGTCACGGCAACGTGCTAGTACGTCCTTCTTCTAGTTAGGTGTATGTCAGGCACTCCCCTTAGGTAACTTAGCTCCGCCCACTTACGTACCTTAGCCCCGCCCACTATCTAGTTCAGCTCCGCCCAGTTACATTAGCTCTGCCCATTTGTTTAGCTTAGTTTTGTACCTTCTTTAGGTTGGCTCCGCTCCTATTTAGCTTATCACAGCCTCTTACTTAGTTTAACTCCTCCCCTTACTCAGCTTAGCTCCGCCCCCGAAACTAACTTAGCTCTAGACTCTTCCTTAGCTTAGCTCCGCCCCGTTATCTAGCTTAGCTCTGCCTCTTGTTGAGCTAAGATCCACCCTTTACTTAGCTTAGTTATGTCCCCTTACCTAGCTTAACTCTAGCCCCATATTTAAAATTGCCCCACCTTATTTAGCTTATCTCCGCACTTTCGTTTAGTCCCACACTTTACTTAGTGTAGCTCCGTCTTTATAGTAGTTTTTTGTGGTTTCTTCTTCATACTTATTAGTAGGGGTGACCACAGTCAAGATAAACCTATTTATCCATCATCATTTCACCTTATTACCTATTACGACCGAAACCAAAATACCACCTGTGTACCAGAAGACTTCTTGCACAGAAAAGTATTTCTTACACAGCAGAAAGTTTCTTGCAGAGAAGTAAGTCTTTTCCTTAAAAGAACAGCAGAAAGCCTTCTTTTCAATAGACGAAATTCATATGTAGCAGACAGCTAACTGTGCATGTGTTGCATCCACCAGCATCCACCTTCTTTACCCTCCCTCCCTCTCGCAAGTGTCGCAGACTCCACAGACCATCCACCCCTGTCCCAGACCTCTCATCACAGCCACCACCGACGAAGGAAAGGAACGCAAACGGGCCTGAACCTGACCTTAACATTTACTTCGATTTTCAATATCGTTAGCAACCACGTCTCTCATGCTTGCCTTCCAGCTGGGGGCCAGAAGTCTTGGCTAATCGCTGATACAGTCTCCTGGAGCGTTGGTATTGTCTATTCATTTCTAATAATACCAAAGAAGCGTCGTCACCCTTTAGCTTAGCCTGTCGTTCTCCGACAATGATGTCTTCTGAAGATTTGTTTTTATGTATCCGTTGTGATAATTCAAAATTAACCTCATCCTCTTTTCCTACCTTCGTCTTTTACATTGTAATAAAACCAAAATGTCCTCGCCCTTCTTTCTACCTTATTCTGTGATTGGTTATGTCATCCGATACCTTGTTAATCTGGTTTCTTTGGTAAAGGTATACTAACTCTGTACTGTCCTTTGTCGGCGTTGTC
This sequence comes from Oratosquilla oratoria, assembly GCF_046742065.1. NCBI lineage: Eukaryota > Metazoa > Arthropoda > Malacostraca > Stomatopoda > Squillidae > Oratosquilla > Oratosquilla oratoria. Next base: position 45,895,966 of record NC_134783.1, on the reverse strand, counting down.
ATTTAGTTACTTCGATGATTTGAAAATGGTCCCACCTCAACCTTCCATTCCCTTGAGAGCATCTACGAGTGGAGTAAACTAGATCTTAACTCTCACCCCAGGGAGTGTTGCATCATGTAGGTAAACAGTAGTACAAGAAGACTCGTTTCGACAACACGAAAAATAGGCTTTCCATCATGCTGTAGTTCATTACTATTGCTACGTGTTTATGTCGAAGGGTTAATTGTTCTAAGACAGTCTCCTGTTTATGTATCTTTTACTTCAACGCTGGCGTCTCCGTAAGTACGTCGATGGTACGGATCATAGAGGCTAATATGGCCAGAAGTTCTATCTAAGGTCCTGTACCGCATAGTTAAAGAAAACTGCGCGGTTGGGTGTGAACGCCTCCATTGACTTACATTGCAATTGAACCGCGGTGGTTCAAACCGCGGTAGCTCAAACCGCTAGTGTGAACAGGGCCTAAGGTTTTTATTTGTTATAGCTAATTTTCATCGCTGTTCACACCGCTAGTGTGAACAGAGCCTAGGGTTTTTATTCTTTATAGCTGAGTTTCGTCGCCGTTTCGAACTCTTCATGAATGACCTTGATATTTATATTCCCTATGATATGGTAGCCTGTGTAAATTTTGTTCTGGCTAGTTTCAGACCATTGTATTACGGCTAACGAGTGTTAGGGTATCCTAGCTGAGCACGTCATCCTTGTATTACAAGCAAGAGAGTATTGGTTTTCGTAGCGGCAAAATATTTTATTCATCACCGAACCGGCCTTGGACTTCGAGAGAGAGAAAAAGGATAACGCGGTCGTTGTCTAGGTCTCGGGAAGTTTCTTCCTCATATTTGAGTTTTTTTTTTGTTTTTTTTTTCTTTTTTTCTTTTTGTTTTTTTTGTCGGCCACATCTTGACGCTTGTTTCTCCATGACGAAAGTCTAATGACCCAGTATTTCTGTAAGGTATTGTTTATCACACTTGTCCCTGGTACACAGACTTTTCTCCACGTCAGCTGGACGAACCAAAGACAGACAGAAGCTTAATAATAAAAGTGAATGTATAAAGAAAATCAAATAGATAAGTAAAAATCTTATGCATCTGTGGCTTAATTCCCACGCAATACATCCCAAGACATAGAAAAACACTAAAGCTAGGATATGTAATTAAAGGAGTTCCCCATCTAGATTACATTTCCTCAAACGTATTATTTATAGAAAATCTTAGAACTATTCAGAGCAGTTCATTCCAAAGAATTTCTTGAAGCAAATAATTCGTCTTGGGATTGTTTTTTCTTTGATATATCCTCTTACCACTTTCAACATAGGCTGTCGGTTTTCATATCACTAGAGACAAGTGTAATGCCTTCACCCTGACACGAAGAACAGTTTCCTGCATGACATTCTGCATGATACAGTAATGGTGTAAAGTTCGTCAAGCGGTCCCCTTCATCCATCTCCATCACATTGTTCTCTATTATTTGCCCTCCATCGCATCCTTCCCTGAGGCTCAAAGACCTTCCTCCCCAACTCTCTCTCACCCCTCCCCCACCTCAGGCTTCCATCCAGCCATTCCTCCCCACCCACTCTCCATTCTCCCTCACACACTAATGTTCTCATTCACTTTCCCCCTCTGCCCATTTTTGTGCGGTTTTGTGTGTGTGTGTGCGTGTGCGTGTTTGTATGTGTGTGTGTGTGTGTGTGTGTGTGTGTGTGTGTGTGTGTGTGTGTGTGTGTGTGTGTGTGTGTGTGTGTGTGTGTGTGTGTGTGTGTGTGTGTGTGCGCGTATATGTGTGTGTGTGTGTGTGTGTGTGTGTGTGTGTGTGTGTGTGTGTGTGTGTGTGTGCTGGTGTGTGCTGGTGTGTGTGTGTGTGTGTGTGCGCGTATATGTGTGTGTGTGTGTGTTTGTATGTGTGTGTGTGTGTGTGTGTGTGTGTGTGTGTGTGTGTGTGTGTGTCTGTAGGTGTGTGTGTGTCAGTAGGTGTGTGTGTAGGTGTGTGTGTAGGTGTGTGTGTAGGTGTGTGTGTGTGTGTGTGTGTGTGTGTGTGTGTGTGTGTGTGTGTGTGTGTGTGTGTGTGTGTGTGTGTGTGTGTGTGTGTGTGTGTGTGTGTGTGTGTGTGTGTGTGTGTA
>NC_134783.1:45881353-45886353 GCF_046742065.1 Oratosquilla oratoria | reverse complement strand
CCCGTAGACATGACCTACCCCCAGATACGACTCGCGAGGACTCAACTGACCACGCGTTATATGTTAAGGAATTGCTCCAAAAGTCTTCTTATTTCGTGAAGCATTCAGTCAGCACATGGACCAGAGGGACGGCTTCGGCCGCAGGTAACCGCCTCCTGCCGTAAGCTCCTCCCCATCGACTACAGGCCCCAGTATATAGTGTTGGAAGAGGCCACTTCTCATATTGGAAGCGACACAAAACGTACGATCTTTCATGCCAACCGCAGCTTCCTTGATGTCTTCTTGGGTCTTAGGTTTTAAAGAAAGGACTCGTTCCTCCTTCCTCTTGCTTCTCCTCTTCCTCCTCTTCCTCCTCTTCCTCCTCATCATCCTCTTCCTCCTCTTCTCCACCTCTTCTCCACTTCTTCTCCTCCTCTTCTCCACCTCTTCTCCTCCTCTTATCCACCTCTTATCCACCTCTTCTCCACCTCTTCTCCACCTTCTCTCCTCTTCCTCCTCTTCTTCCTCTCCCTCCTCTTCCTCCTCTTCCTCTTCTCCTCTCCACCTTTTCTCCTCTTCCTTCTCTTCCTCCACCCTCCTCTTCCTCGTCTTCCTCCTCGTATTGTGTTGGTTGTAAACTACAACCCAACGATGCCGTTGTTTAAGAGTCGTAAGAACTCCCTTTGTAAACTTACAACCCGAGTTCATATTATGTTGGTTGTAAACTACAACCTAACAATGACGTGCTGGTTGTATATTGTCCTTCCTGGGTTTTGCAAGACTTGTAACAACTCCCTTTGTAAACTTTCAACCCGAGTTCATATTGTTGTGGTTGTAAACTGCAACCTAACAATGACGTGGCGGTTGTATATTGTCCTTCCTGGGTCTGGTGGCGCGACCTCAGTCTTCGTTTGGCTTTGGGGCCATTGTGGTCATTGATTGCTCCCGCCGCAATTAACACGTGTAACTCTTGTCAAAAGTAATGTAAGAGTTTATTGGTAATAATGTCCAGTGGGTGAATGGGCGTGTTTATGCGGGCGTGGGGATGTTAGTGGATTGAACGGATGGGTGGAGTGGATGGATGGCTTATGTGGGTTTGGGTGTGGGTGTGTGGGGTGAATATGGGTGGGTGGATGGATGTTTAGTAGAACGTAAACGCTAGACTCGTCGTAGAAAGAGTTAAATTCCAACGTTTCGAAGCCCGTCCAGGGTTCGTCTTCAGGGATATACGTGTATGTGTGCGTCTGTGTGTGGATGTTGTGTGTGTGTGTGTGTGTGTGTGTGTGTGTGTGTGTGTGTGTGTGTGTGTGTGTGTGTGTGTGTGTGTGTGTGTGTGTGTGTGTGTGTGTGTGTGTGTGTGTGTGTGTGAAGGTGTTCATATGGGTGAGATAGGGGTCGGAATGTGAGTGTATGTGTATGTTTTCTCATTGCGTACTTGGAATACTATTTTTTACATACACTCATGTATGTATATTTCCTTTTCTTCCAATCGCTATATTCCATATTATTATTAATCATGCGTTGATCTGACTGTTGGTGGATTTACTAGAGGTTCGTGTGTTTGCATTTATGAATGACAAAACGAGTTTAGTGTACAATGGCGTTGTTAAAACTAATCGGGTTATTCCAAAGCCTTCATTGATAATTTCAACCTGGTGGCATAACCAGTAGTTCCTTCTGGATGAATTTATTCTTCTGTTTTGTAATTTCATTTGTAAAATTTTATTTCAACAGTATGTTCGTCTTTGTGTGTATGTGTGAGTGTATGTGTGTGTGTGTGTGTGTGTGTGTGTGTGTGTGTGTGTGTGTGTGTGTGTGTGTGTGTGTGTGTGTGTGTGTGTGTGTGTGTGTGTGTGTGTATGTATGTGCATGTGTGTGTGTGTGTGTGTGTGTGTGTGTGTGTGTGTGTGTGTGTGTGTGTGTGTGTGTATGTGTTTGTGTATATGTGTGTGTGCGTGTGTGCGTATGTGTGTGTGTGTGTGTGTGTGTGTGTGTGTGTGTGTGTGTGTGTGTGTGTGTGTGTGTGTGTGTGTGTGTGTGTGTGTGTGTGTGTGTGTGTGTGTGTGTGTGCGTGCGCGCGCGCTCGTGTGTCTGTCTGTCTGTCTTTATGTGCGTGTGTATATGTATGTACATGTGTGTGTGTATGTGTGTGCGTATGCATATGCGTGTTTGTATGTGCGTGTTTGTATCTGTACTTATGTGTCCTAACATAGTAAACAATTTAATCCATATAAGTTTTAACACTGATGAGTAAAAGTCTTCTTCGACCAAATGAAATCGAATACGAGAAACAAGAATAAAAAATATAAGACAGTGAGACTGAAATAAGTCCATCCCCGAGTTCTAATCCCTCTGGGTAGGGGTACGATGTCCTTTTTCAACTGTACAAAACCGTTTGACAGAAGCAGAAAATAGAATGAAATAAGACAGCAAAAAATATATAGACTGAGCTCTCATTTTTATTTAACTCTCTTCACTTCACAAAAGATAGTGGGGCAAATTCAGTACTTTACTGTGCATTTCAGTTCTAGTCGTAACTTTATCTCTGTATGTATCTAAACGTAACACTGTGCTTTTGGAGCTTTGTTAGAGATTTAATGGTTCTCGAATCGGCTCGCTCGTTCGGACATGGTATAATTGGTTCAGATCTGTCCATGCCAATTACTAGGAACATTTTTGAGGCCATAAGTCCTCGAAAACCCTTCAAACAGCCTTGCACTCAGGGATATGTTTACTTGTACCGTGGGGCTGAATATATATATATATATATATATATATATATATATATATACATATATATATATATATATATATATATATATTCATTTATTTATTTATACTACAGGTGAAAAATGTAATCAAACATTTGTAAATCACGTGTAAACCACTGCTGTAGTAAAAAATACTGGAGACAGGAAATCTATATATTTCGATTACAAACTGCAATCATCTTCAGTATCTACTGAATAGGATTGCAGTTTGCAATCGAAATATATAGATTCCCCGTCTCCAGTCTTTTTTACTCCAACAGTGGTTTTTACGTGACACACACACACACACACACACACACACACACACACACACACACACACACACACACACACACACACACACACACACACACACACACACACGTCATACTTGTGTGCCTCTGCAGCTACTGCTAGCAGCTTGGTCATGCACGCACGAGTATAATGAAAAATGTATTTTGTAAGTTTCTAATTATATTGATTTAATTAACCTTTTGAAGAGGTTATTCTACTTAGTTTTGTTTGCCCTAGGTGTGTCTGTTCCAATGTGTATTTTTTTCTGGATATTTAAGCCACCTTTTCAGTCCCTTTCCATTGCATGCGATTGTTTGTCAGTGAGGGCGGAAAGACCCGGGAACCAATCACAGTTATCTCCATTTTATCGTTCACCAATCACAAGCATCGAATGAGCAGAGGTCAATGTTGTATGCGTTTTTTTATTTTTTTTTTTTTATCGTGTCTATATATTTGATCTTCGAATATGGAAATAATATGTGTGAGAAATGGCAGGGTTTATGTTGGCAATTTCATATTCATTGTTTGTTTTTATTGTTACGCTTCCATTTGATACTAATAGTGTTCACCTTGATATGTAAACATACTCTTGTTTTCGTTTTCGTAATTGATGGTGTAGTATTGCGTATTTTCATGTTGTGGTTTCCGATATGACTATTGTAGCCTTTTTACAACAGAACTGTTATTCATAGGTACCCTTCTCAATGATATTGACCCTAAATTGACAATCAACCTTGACCTTATTTGTTAAATTGACAATTGACCATGTTCCTTTGGGTGACCTTGCTTTTGACCTCCGGTAAGTTGACCTCTTTTTCTTAACCTCTGAAAATCTCGTCTTCATGAATTTTACGAGTGTTATGCCCCATCCCTGTAGTTAGCTAACGATCTTGATGTTCTTCGAAGTTATCTGTGTTAATACGACCAAGCATCTATTAACCTTTGCTGTGTCTATTATCCCTTCTCTTATGTCTTGCTAATCCCCATAGCTTTTTAATCTATTTTTAACATCTCGTTATTGTCGCTGTGGTTGTGTTTTGAGTAATCACTATGTACTTCTCTTATGCTTACCGTAACACTATATTACATTCTCTTGCCTGATGTCCTGAATATGATTAGATTTTGCAATGAGATTGCTAACATAGCTTGTATGTTATCAAGTATGTACATACATATCTATACATATCTCCCGTATACACTTAATCCACATTTCTTTGCACTTTTGTGTATGCCCATATGTGTATGTATTTATATGTATATATATATATATATATATATATATATATATATAGATATACTTATAGTTATGTGCACGTATACATATGCGTTATGTATATGTATATGTATATACTACGAATGCATATTTGTGTATATGTGTATATATACGTATATGATATGCCTGTGTATATGTATATGTAAAAGATGCATGTGTATATGTGTATATATAAGATATGCATGTGTACATATGAACATATATGTATATATTATGCATGTATGTTTATATATAGTGTGTACTTACACATACACACACACACAAACACACACACACACACACACACACACACACACACACACACACACACACACACACACACACACAAATATTTATACACAAACAAACATATAAATAACACGACACACACACGCACGCACACACACACATACACATACGCACACACACACTCAGACACACACACACACACACACACACACACACACACACACACACACACACACACACACACACACACACACACACACACACACACACACACACACACACACACACACACACACACACACACACACACACACACACACACACACACACACACACACACACACACACACAAGCACACATACATACACAACCACACACGCAGACAAACAAGCACATACACTCTCTATACAATCACATCATGTAACCGTGTATGTCTTGCTGTTATTTCACAACTTGATGTTCCTCTTTATATCTGT
>NC_134783.1:45873853-45876353 GCF_046742065.1 Oratosquilla oratoria | reverse complement strand
TGTGTGTGTGTGTGTGTGTGTGTGTGTGTGTGTGTGTGTGTGTGTGTGTGTGCGTGCGCGCGTAAAACTCTCTACGGGTTAAAGAAACTGTCCAGCGGTATCATAAAATAAAATACAAAGAATCAGACTTTTTTTTTTATCTTACAGTACACATCATCCTCTTTTTCCTCTTCTTCCTCTTCTTCCTATTCCACTTCCATCCTTTCCACTCCATTCTCCTTTTCCTCCTCCTCTCCTCCTTCAAATTCCTCTCACTCCTCCACCTCCTGCACTCCATCCTAGTTTTCCTCCTCCTCTCCCTCCTCACATTCCTCTCTCTCCTCAGATAGCTCTTTCTCCTCACATTCCTCTTCCTCCTCCGCCTCCTCTTTCTCCTCTGCCTCCTCTCCTCGTAGGAAGTTCATCTTGTGCGGGTCATTATAAAATGTATAAAGGACGCTCTCCTGTTGAAGGAGTTTGATAAACAAACGAGTGAGAGTCGAGTCCTTTATCTAAATGAAATCGCAATCTCAATCAAAAAGGGTTTTCGAAAGTAAGTTATCCCCACCCATCCACTCAACCATTCACCCTCCCTCCCTCTTTCCCTCCCTCCCTCCCTCCCTCACTCACTCACTCACACACTCACTCACTCACTCATTCACTCACTCCCTCTCTCCCTTCCTCCCTCCCTCTCTCACTCACTCCCTCTCTCATTCACTCCCTTCCTCACTCCCTCACTCCCTCACTCCCTCCCTCTCTCCCTCCCTAACTCTCCCTCCCTCACTCACTCACTCACTCACTCACTCCCTCCCTCCGTACCTCCCTCCTTCCCTCCCTCCTTCCCTCCCTCCTTCCCTCCCGCCCTCCGTCTCTTCCTCCCTTCCTCCCTTCCTCCCTCCCTCCTTCCCTCACTCCCTTACATCCTCCCCCCTTCCCTCCCTACCTTCCACCCTCTTTCACTCCATCCTCGATAGTAAGAGACAACTTCATTCGTTGGGAGTGGTGGGTATACCTCTGCTGTATATAGCTCTTTCATTGTATTCCAAATAGACCTTATGAAGTCTGGCCCCTTCGAGAATTAAGTATTTGAAGTGTGACACATCATTGAGATTATGAATCAGGAGGGGAAGGGCCACGGGGTCCCAAGAATTAGAAATTAAAAAGAAAATAAGAAAGAAAAAAAGGAAATATATGTATTTCCTTGTCCCTACATGTTCAAAGAGTAAAATAATTACGTCTCTTTCCTTTATAATAATTTATTTTAACTTCGTCAATACGGTGCTTTGGACTAACAAATATACAATGGTTCTTGACATATCAGATGAACTTTCGATTCCTGCTGGTAGAACCTTTGGTCTTTGGGCTATGTACTACCTAGGGAGGTGCAGAGAAGTCTGTAGGCAAAATAAACAACAGTCGTGTTGAAAAGTGTACTGTAGCCACTCAGTACCTTAAGGGAAATGTATTAGGACTTGTATTGCGGCTCAGGAGACTTGAACATGTGGGACATAAGGTCTCAGGAAAGGGGTATTCGGATGGGTCGTCTTACGAAGTCAGTCTGTCTCAGTAGGTTCTCCTGTAGAAGTCACGTCGTCATTCTCAGCAGTGGAGGACGGACTTCACCTTGAATGACACCTAAACATATAGAAACCCACAATGATGCTTATGGGCCTTGAGAGATGACCATAGGTGGGGGGAGGAGGGTAGGGGTGGGTGGGAAATGGGATTGGGTCATTGGAAAGGAAATCTTACAGAGGTTCCGTAGCACCGTGTTGAGGAGATAAGCTATGCAGACATGATGGATTGTCCCTGGATCGTTAAGCCCGCCATCGAAGGCCCACGAACCCATTAATCATGGTGCTACCCCCCCCCAAGCCCCCCCTACACTTTTCGTGAAGGAGTTTTTGGAAAAGGGGGACTGGAATCAGTCGCCGCGATCACAGGAGGGGTGTCTAGATGGTTGGTTGACTGCCCGCTCTTTCTGGGGGAGACTTCTACGGAGACTTCGGGCGGAAGCTTCTGGGCCTTCTTCTTCGGAAGATTCTGTCCTCGGATGAGTCAGACCGGGTGTGAGATTCCTCTGAGCTGAATCAAATCGTTTGGCGGCAGACAGTAAAAGATAGATTTGAAATAGTCTGGCTGCAAGCAGGAGAATATATGAAGTCCTCTTTGACATATGTATAGATAAATACTTTGAAATCGGTTTGATGGTGGGGGTTACAAAAAAAAATTAAATTTTCTGGTGGTAGCATATGTAAGATTTTTGGATGGTCATGTAGCGAGAAAAGATCTAATTTGGGTTCAAAGAGTTTTATTTTTTTATTTATTCATTTTCATTTTTTTTTTTTTTTTTTTTTTAGAAGAAGAATTTATCAAATTTTACGCTTGGTTCGAAGGTTTACTGCAGTTAGTCTTAGGAATATTCATCAACTGAATAAAATCGTCTGGCGGAAACGTAAATTCACTGTGAAACATGCCGCTTTGATAGAAAGGGATTCAAGGCCGCATAGGGGTGTCCATT
>NC_134783.1:45866353-45868853 GCF_046742065.1 Oratosquilla oratoria | reverse complement strand
GAAAAATAATAAAACGAGGAGCAAGAACTAAAACTATCTCTCTCTCTCTCTCTCTCTCTCTCTCTCTCTCTCTCTCTCTCTCTCTCTCTCTCTCTCTCTCTCTCTCTCTCTCTCTCTCTCTCTCTCTCTCTCTCTCTCTCTCTACCTCTACCTCTACCTCTACCTCTCTCTCTCTCTCTCTCTCTCTCTCTCTCTCTCTCTCTCTCTCTCTCTACCTCTCTATTTCAAAATCGTTGTTGTTGTGGATCTGTATTGATGACTGGAATTGAAAAGCGCTCTTGCTTAGAACAAGTTGATTCCATTTAGATTTTCCTGGAACATGACTATTCCTAGAACTGTGATTCATTTTTTTTAAACTATTCACTATTGATGAAAAGGAATATAATATTCATTATGCGCCCTTTGTAATAATTCGTCTTCAAATAAAAACATTCAAGTAGTTGTACTGATATGATATAGAATTAGTTATTTTTGTGCATTTAATGATATCATATTTTTTATGAAATGCAGAATATTATGAATAGTTTTATATTCTTGCAAATTGGCATAGACAAAACAAAATCTAAAATGTCGACAGAATATCCAAACGAAGACTTACCCATTTTCTATGATTCAAGATCCATGTTCCGACTAGCCGCGTTTTCTCTAATGCACGACCAACTCTCCCTCCCTACCCATCCTCACTCCACAATAAATACGATTATTTTTTTATTCATCTTCATTTCACATAGATATTAGAAAAATACTATTTTATATTAAGAATGATTAGACATTTTAAAAAGATCACTGTTTTTTATATTAAACTAAAAATCGATTAGGCAGGAATTCTATAAAATTGTTAGATATTAGCGAAATGCGGTGTCGATAAAGTTTGGTTGTGTTTCTTATATTTTGTGCAATGGAGAAGAATAATGACAGGTCATGAGAGGTAATTACTGACAAAGTTATTGCTTGCAGTAATTACAACACGCTAGAGTTAATTTTGGTGTCGGCTTGCAAGATTGTAAATAACCAACACACAGACACACACAACACTCGCGGAAATACATACATGTTGGTTTGTGTGCGTATACGACCGCGTGCGTACACACATATGCGCACGCGCACACAATGATTAACGCGTGCGCGAGCAGGAACACACACGAACACACACACACACACACACACACACACACACACACACACACACACACACACACACACACACACACACACACACACACACACACACACAGGCCGGGCGGAGATAAGTTGGGTTTGTCTCCTTTCACGTGTAGCCCCTGTTCACCTAGCAGCGAGTAGGTACGGGATGTTAGTCAAGGAGTTGTGGCCTTGCATTCCCGGTGTGTGATATGTGAGTGGTCTCAGACCTACCCAGAGATCGGCTAATAATGAGCTCTGAGCTCGCTGCCGTAGGATGGTGTCTGGCTGTCTCGACAAGAGGCTGCAGCAGATCCGTGGTGAATACACACACACACACACACACACACACCTACCTCGTGGTGAAGTGGTTAGAGTTCCCGGCTGCCACTACGGAGGTCCAGGTTCGAATCCTGCCCAGGGCTGAAATTATTTCAGTATTGCTGTGCTGCGAGTTGTTACTCCAACTCTCGTGGGCGGGGAGTTGTGTGTGTGCGTATAAGGTCATAGCATTAATCATAGATCGGTTATATATGAGCTCTGAGCTCTCTTCTACGAAGGAAATAGCTGTCGATCGCAAGCCCAACACGTGATCCAAAACCATGGTGAATCACACACACACACGCACACATACGCACACACACACGCACGCACACACACACACACACACACACACACACACACACACACACACACACACACACACACACACACACACACACACACACACACACACACACACACACACTTCAAGTAGCCGTATTGAAGTGAAGAGTATAATTGAGAGAAAACTGTGAGACTTTAAAGTATATAATTATGTAAATTATCATGTTTGACCAGGAATCGGTGTTACTCTGTTCATGGTATACAGTTGGGGTTCTCAATATGTGTCTCCCCGTATTTTGTCTTATTTATTTGTCTATTTTATCTATTTTATCTATTTGTTTATAATATATATTTTCTTTATTTCATTTACTTCAGTTATTTTTACTCATTAATTCATACATATATATATATATATATATATATATATATATATATGTATATATATGTATATATGATATATATATATAATATATATATGAGAGAGAATGCGGGTGGGGAAGGGCAAACGAAGATGTGTTAGGAATAGAGTTTATTGCCCTAACGTTGCGACCAAGTTGGTCGCAACGTTAGGGCAATAAACTCTATTCCTAACACATCTTCGTTTGCCCTTCCCCACCCGCATTCTCTCTCATTTGTCTGAAATAATCTTAAATATATATATATATATATATATATATTTTTTTTTTTTTTTTTTTTTTTTTTTTAAGACCTCTACGGGAATACCAGGAGTTTGTGGTGTCGCGGTCCCTCTTTT
>NC_134783.1:45838853-45856353 GCF_046742065.1 Oratosquilla oratoria | reverse complement strand
GAAAGAAGAGAATGAGGTGGAGGAGAAAGAAGAAAAAGAGGAGGAAGAAAAGGAGAAGAAGGAAGAGGAGTAGAAGGAAAACGCACGTGGTGCTGGGGTGGAGGGTGGAGGGGTAGAGGGTTCGTACAGGCACGTGGTCGAAGTCGAAGCTGGGGAGGAGGGGCGAGGTACTAGGAGAGGAACCTGGTCGATCAGTTAAGCGGGAGAAGTCAAAAAGACGAAGAGAAAATGCGCATCCTGGCTGCTGAGAGAATAAACATGGACTGAATAATAAACAAATTGGTTAAATAAACGAAAATAAATTGATGAAAAGATAATTGCATAAATATATGTTTTTGAGTGCGTGCGTTTGTGTATGTTTATGTGTCTGTGCCTTTAAATGTGTACGTATACGTGTACGTGTGATTGTGTGTGTTGTATATGTGTGTGTTAGTGTGTGTGTGTATGTGTGTGTGTGTGTGTGTGTGTGTGTGTGTGTGTGTGTGTGTATGTATGTATGTGTGTGTGCGTGTGTGTGTGTGTGTGATTCACCATTGTCTTGATCACGTGTTGGACTCGTGATCGACAGTTATTACCCTACCGGAAGAAACTTTAGCGTTCATATATCACCCAATCTATGAGTGTGTGTGTGTGTGTGTGTGCGTGCGTGCGTGTGTGTGTGTATGTGTGTGTGTGTGTGTGTGTGTGTGTGTGTGTGTGTGTGTGTGTGTGTGTGTGTGTGTGTGTGTGTGTGTGTGTGTGTGTGTGTGTGTGTGTGTGTGTGTGTGTGTGAGCATATATGTGTGAATTATAAAGGAGAAGTGAATAGTTGATCTCGCAGAGGACCTACCTGCAGAATGAGCCGCTCAGCATTCATGACGCCTTCAAGAGGAGCAGGACAGATATGGGCTACTTGAGGCGTAGTAGCTGAAGAATGCGTAGTTGTAATGGCCTCTGATTTGAATTTTGTGTTTGGACACCGATAGAACGATCCCAGAAGCCTTCCATGGACCAGACTCTTCATAGACAAACTCGAGACATTTCGAAAAAATTCCACGCTGGCCTTGATTTTAGGGGGTCTCCGAACCGTGGGAGTAATGTACAAATTATTTTCTGTATGCTTATATGTATAATATAAATATATATATATATATATACATATATATATTTATATATATATCTATATATATATAGATATATATATATATATATAGGTATATATATATATATATATATATATATATATATATATATATATATATATATATATGTATGTATGTTTATATGTATGTATGTATATATATGTATGCATATATATATATATGTATGTATATATATATATATATATATATATATAATAATTTATTTCATTTATTTATTAATTAATTTATTCATTTATTAATATTATTATTATTGTTGTTATTATTATTTAAGCTGAAGAAAAGTGCCATCAGGAAACGAGCCTGAAGACCAGGAAGTGCTTCTGGTATCTGGAATTTAAAAAAAAATTTGGATTTTCTTTTTTCAAAAATTTTAAATATCCTGATTTCAGGGATTTCCGATGGAGAAAATTGACGGTGTTTGTATATAAATGGCAAGCAAGTAGAGAGAAAATATGTAACATCGGAGGGGGCATAAGTACTACCATAAGATTCTGGGGGGGAAGGGTAGGATGAGGAAGAGGAGGAAAAAGAAGATGGAGGAGGAGGAAGAGGAGGAGGAAGAAGAGGAGAAAGAGGAGGAAGAAAAGGAGGAGGAGGAAGAGGAGAGAGAAGAAGAGGAAGATAAGGAAGAAGAGGAGGAAGAACAAGAGAAAGAGGAGAAAGAAGAGGAGGAAGAACAAGAGAAAGAGGAAAAGGAAAAAGAGGAACAGGAATAAATAATGCGGGTAATTATAGTGGGGAAGATGTTGGTTAGAATTTGTTCAGGAAAGAGGAGGACAGGAATGAGAAGAACTTTTTCGTTTCAGCATTAGCTTCAGGAGGAGGGGAGGAGGGAGGACTGGGTGGAGGTGGGGAGTGGAAGGAGGAGGGAGTGGGGGGAGGAGGGGAGGGGCGTGGTGCAACACAAGTCGAAGCGATGAGGCGAGTGAGTCGAAATGCCGCTACTGTATAGAACGCTACACACCTAAGTCAGCAAACATGGCGTTAGTGGAGGAGAGTGGAGGTGAGTGGAGTGGAGTGGAGGGAGTCTGATGGAGGGAATGGTTTGGCTGGAAAGATTGGAGGATGGGAAGGAGGAGAAGAGGAGGAGGAGGAGGAGGAAGAGGAGTAGGTAGGTACGAAAGTCTGGAAGGAAGAAAAAAAGTCTTGGATGGGAGGAACGCAGGTGGGAGGAGGAGGAGGAGGAGGAAGACGGGAAGGAAAAGGAGGAGGAGGAGAAGGCTTAGGAGGAGGAAAGGAAGGGTTGGAGGAGGAGTATATAAAGGAAGAGGAGGAATTGGAAAAGATGCGGAAGTGAACTAAAAGGAGGAGGGGAAGGAGGAGGAGGCGAAGTAAAAGAGGAGTTGGAGGAGGGGCATGAAAAGGAAGAGGAAGAATTAGAAATGGATTTGGAAGTAAGTAAGAAGAGGAGGAAGAGGAGGAGGAGGAGGAGGAGGAGGAGGAGGAGGAGGAGGAGGAGGAGGAGGAGGAGGAGGAAGTCTTAATTAGACACTCGTGAAATGAGGAGGATAAGGAAGACTCTAGGGTAGAGGAACCTTGTTTAGACCAAGTGGGACTAGGCGTGGCTTCCGAGCAAACGCAAACATTTTGTTGCCGAAGACGAAAGGTGGAGGTGGAGGTGGAGGCGAAAGTGGAGGTGGAGGTGGAGGCGGAGGTGGAGGAGGGGGACAGGGTGGAGGGGAAAAGGTAGGTTGTTCGATATTGATAATTACATGTTTATTAATGATAAGTCTAAGGATTATGTTAACAAATTGAAATGGCCCTGTACATTTATTTGTTTATTTGTTTTATTATTCATTTCAATATTTTATTTCTTTGTATATTTATCTATTTATTCATTTGTTCATTTATTTATGAATTCGGTCGTTCGTTCATTTATTTACTTATTTATTTACTTATTTACATATATTATTTTCATTCACACGTATCTCTTATTTATTCTTTATAGTGGGTCTCAGATGGAAATAGGTCTCAGTTGGCACTTTAAAAACGTGGGAAATTATTAAAATCACTTGGCGGCAGAACAGGACATAATATGCACGAATTATGAGTTGGTGTAGCTGAATTAAATCCCAATTTGATTCCGAACTGGAGGAAGGTTTTCAAAGTTTGATCAAGTGTTCAAATAGAAATAAGTGAGTTAAAAAGTGTCTACGGTGGTGACGCCAGATGGGGATATTTTATTTTTACATTTATTTGTTTGTCTATTACTTTTTATGTTTTATAATTGTTATCTTTTATCTATTCATTTGTTATTTCATTTTTGTTTTATTTTCATTCTGTTTATTCATTTAATTAATATTATTATTATTATTAGTTATTATTATTATTATTATTATTATTATTATTATTATTGTTATTATTTTTTTTTTTTTTTTTTTTTAATGGAAATCCTCTCTACAAGAAGTACCGTCTCTGGGCCGTTGATAAGGTAGCCCCTGAAGGTATCTTGTAAGGCAGACCTCCCCCCCCATCCCACCCCCGACCCCCTAACCCATCCCACCCCCTCCTTCCCTCCAGCCAATGAAAACCTTCACTAACGCGACTGCCAAAGGTCAACACTGCCGTGACCCCGATTGACCTGCGGCCAAATGACCTTGACCCTAATGTGATACTTCTGGAGTTTCATTTATGAGCCGAATTCATGAGATTGTAGTCGAAGGGCAGCAAGAGTATTTGTTTCTATTCCTGTACAAAGTCAAAAAACGATGGATGATTTAGCAAACTTAGATTTAATGAATCTCCAAACAAACCCGGCGATTTAGAATATCAGTGACAATGTTTTTTAGGGATCATGTCTTTAAACCTTTGGCCAGCGCTAATGAACGCCATCTATCATAAAAACTTAAAGTGAATGTAACCTTGTTTACGACACGATTAGCATAGCTTTAAGTAATGACTTGTAGATTTATCACAGACTTGGTTGGTAATAGATAGCCAAAACAAAATATGTAAAATGCGTTGATGGCGTCAACGGAAGCGTGCTGGTCTCGCATTAGCTTAGTTAAGTGTTCGAGTTCCACATTCCTCTCCAATTCCCAGCAAGTGAGTGTCACTTGTCTAAACAGTCCAAGCGCATAAGAGGTGCAAAGGTGACGGCTTCGGCCGCAGCTACTCAGTGCCTCCTGGCGTAGGCTCCAACGTTTGGAGAGACACAACAAAAGGAAGGTCAGTCAAAGGTGAGTGACATTTTGTCCATCCATATTCGAGTGTGTCCAAATGGAGAGCTTCTGGTGAAAGGTCTATTTTCCAGAACACTGCTCGCAAATGCGGGCTTTTAGCCATTTCGAAAAATGATTCATTAGTTTGAAACAGGAGTGATAAATGAGGTGAAATTTTCCCTACTTTTTTTTACTCTTGGATCTAGGAGGCTAACGTGTAATTATCTGATTTTTTTTTATACAATAAAATGGCTGATTACATGATGACAGCGGTTTGATTTTTTTTCCTATACCTTATCAACCCTTTTCATACTGTGGTATCCTATAAATCTGAATTGCATAATTCTATGTTTGCCGGAAAAAAATTCCTTAACCCATTCAACTCCGATGACAAGATGTCTTGTCATTTGGTCAAATAAAACAAAAAATCATAAAACACCAAAATGTTTGATCAAACACCAGAAAAATATGACGTCAGTCCTCGCTTCGCTGCGAGCGAAGCGAGGATTGACGTCATATTTTTCTGGTGTTTGATCAAACATTTTGGTGTTTTATGATTTTTTGTTTTATTTTACCAAATGACAAGACATCTTGTCATCGGAGTTGAATGGGTTAAGATAACCCAGTTTGACCTTTTAGGCATTAAAAGCTAAACAACTTCCTTCACACTCACTCTCTCTCTCTCTCTCTCTCTCTCTCTATCTTTATCTTTTTATTTATCTGTCTTATCGTTTGTCTGGATATTCATTGTCTAACAATGACTCAAATATCGCAAGGACGTTTGTGATGGTAGTCGTGAGCTCGATTCCCGGGACCCACTGTGGGCTGTGTCACGTTGGTTCCCGCAAGCTATGGTCAGTAGGGGAGGCGACCCTAAAAAACCCAGCGGCTTGCCGCAACTGACAGAGTTTTTACCCCACCACGGGTTTCTCACTTCCCACTTTATGAGACTGGGATGGCGAGTTTGAATATCTGTTGATTTTATTCGACAAATTTAGTTCCTTGAAAGAGCGTATAGGAGTTTTGGTCTCCGGCTCTACGGGCAGTGCTGGCCCTGTGTTGTTGGGAGAGAGTTGGCCTGGCCTCGAACGCTTTGTGTTTTGCACTGTGGCAATTGAAAACGCAAACAGGCGAACTGACAAAGACAAAGGGCAAATGGTGTGTTGGATGGATGGAGGGAAGGAGGGGCACCGAGGGGTGGTGAAGAGGGGCACGGAGAGGTGGCAAAGAGGGTGACACACTGACAGACTGACTGGCTTAGGACAGATATGGAAAAAGGCTGAGTTTGTATCTATTAGTCTGTTTCTATGCTTACATCATGCACATGCATGCAATGCATGATCCAATACACGCATGGTAATAACTATATCGCCGTGTGTTCGTGCGCGTTCTCACCTATTTATGCAGGGTCATGCAAGGACATGTACACACACACACACACACACACACACACACACACACACACACACACACACACACACACACACACACACACACACACACACACACGCACACACACACGTACACATACACTCCCGTTCCCAATTTTCCTGTGTGTTTTTTTAAACGTTAATAAAAGTTACAATCGTTCCTTTTAATTATACTTTATTAATATCATATTATCAGCATATATTATGTAAGCTACTTTCCCCTATGTATTTATATGCATACACATGATACATGAATATACACACCAAAAACAAGTATATGTATTTACATTTTCTCCCACTAAAACACACACATGTACACATTATTCTAACAACTCGTGTTCATACAGGAATATACACAATTACACATCACAAGCGTATGAAAACGACACGAGCAGATATGTCTACATTTATTTTTTATTTATTTATCTATCTATTATTTTCATTTATTTATTTATCTATTTATTCAATTTTATTTCTATTTATTTATTCATTTATTTTTTATTTTTATGTTTATTTATTAATTTATTTGTTTGTTTTACATTTGATTCTGATAATTCTGCTTTTCGAGCTGTTACTGAACTTCGACAAATTCTGATATCATATAATCCTGTTCTGTGATACGCTGGTCAGTCGCGTCCTCTTCAGCTGACCATGTTCCCAATGTGTAGCAGTTTCCTGCAAACATTTCGAGTAACTGTTCACGAGGAACAGGAATAACATTGGAAGTTATATTTTGTTCTTTTGCGTAAACATATGCGCTAGTGATGTAATCGTAAGAGGACTGGTTGTGGGTTCGAATCCCGCACTACTCGCTGATTCCTAGCCGCATAAGGCAAAGGTGATTGCTCCCGGAAGAGAGCTCAGAGCTTGTATGACCGATCCATGGGTAATACTGTGACCTGATACGCACACACACACACAACTCCCTACCCACGAGAGTTGGAGTAACGACTCGTAGCGCAGCGATACTGAAATTATTTCAGCCCTGGGTGGGAGTCGAACCCGGACCACCATAGTGACGGCCGGGAACTCTACCACTGTACCATGGGGTCATGTGTGTGTACGCGTGTATGCATGTTTCTGTGTGTGTGTTTCTGTGTATGTGTGTTTGTCTGTGTTTCTGCACGTATATGTGTGCACGTGTGTGTGTGTGTGTATGTGTGTGTGTGTGTGTGTGTGTGTGTGTGTGTGTGTGTGTGTGTGTGTGTGTGTGTGTGTGTGTGTGTGTGTGTGTGTGTGTAATTGTGTGTGTGTGCACTTGTGTATGCGTATGTGTGTGCACGTGTGTATGCGTGTGTGTGTGTGTGTGTGTGTGTGTGTGTGTGTGTGTGTGTGCGTGCGTGCGCGCGCATGTGTATGTGTGTGCGTGTGTACTCGTTCGTCTGTGTGTGCTGAGAAGTGATGACTCATAACGTGATATAAATAATATCCAACATATTTCAAAAGATAATGAACACCATTAGGAGAAGTCAGAGTTGAGAAACTTTGAAATAATTAAAACTCGAGTTTCTAGCAATTTTAATTAGCGATGTACTCGATAACAGTAGATTTTCCTTATTATCCGTGAAATTAAAGTAACTGCCAAAAGAAGAATATCTTAATATTCTATCATTCATGGGCTTGTTGATATTCACTGAAGAATACTCCTATATTGATTTTCTTTAATGTTAAAATATTAGAAGTATTCTGGGAGTGAAGATATAAGGACAATTGTGTGCTGGGATATAAGGAATACCTAGTTGTTTGGGTACACAACGAGTTCTCTGGTTGTTGGGATATAAGAAATATTTACAAGGAGTACCTGGATGTTAAGAATATTCTGGGTGCTGGGATTTAAGGGATACTCTGGGTGCTGGGATTTAAGGGTTACTCTGGATGCTGGGATTTAAGGGATACTCTGGATGTTGGGATTTAAGGGATACTCTGGGTGTTGGGATATACGTAGTACTCACCCTAAGTGCTGTGACATAAGGATTGTTTTGTGTAGGGAAGGGTGCAGAGAAGGTGGGAGTGGTGAAGGGTGAAGGGAGGGGAGGGGTGGGTGGCGTCGTTTATTGAGAGGGGGAGGAGGAGGTTGAGGAAGAGGAGTAGAAGGAGGAGGAAGAAGAGGAGGAGTAAGAGGAGGAGGAAGAAGAGGAGGAGGAAGAGGAAATGTGTACTGCGACCTCGTGAGTTGTTTGGGAGGTAAAGATGACCGACGAAGGAGATCGTGTCGCTGAGGAAGAAGAGGAGGAAGAGGAGTAGGACGAGGATATGATGAAGGATAAATAAATGGAAGAGAGGAGGCGAAGCAGGAAGAAAAGTGGAGAAGTATCAGAGATGAAATATGAAAAGTAAAAATATTCGCGGAAAAGAATAATGGGAAAGGTAAACATAGAACGGAAAAGGACACCGGTGAGATTCAAGAAGAAGAAGAAGAGGAAGAAGAAGAAGAAGAAGAAAAGAAAATAAAAGAAGAAAAGGAAAGAAGAAGAAAAGGAGAGAAGAAGAAAAGAAAAGAAGAGGAAGAAGAAGGAGAAGTAGAAGAACAGGAAGAAGAGGAAAAGGTGGAGGAGGAGGAAGTAGAATTGGAGGAGGAAGAGGAGGAGAGAAAAAAGTTGAGGAGGAAGAGGAAGAGTCTGAGAATGAGGAGGATGAGAAGTGGAGAAGGATGAGGAGGAGAAATAGGAGGAAGAAGTGGAGGTTATAGGGAACAAGAACCAAGTAAAATGGAATGTAGAGTAACTGGTGAATTTCTTGTGATGTGGATGACTAACCAAGTATTGTCGTCACGGAGAGGTCTTGCTGAGTAAGTGTTCCGAAGAAACTCCTCCTTCTCCTCCTCCTCCTCCTCCTCCTCCTCCTCCTCCTCCTCCTCCTCCTCCTCCTCCTCCTCCTCCTCCTCCTCCTCCTCCTCCTCCTCCTCCTCCTCCTCCTCCTCCTCCTCTTCATCTTTCCCTTCTCCTCTTCGTCTCTCCCTTCAACTCTTCCTAGTCCACCTTTCCGTCTCTCTTTCCTCCTTCTCCTTGTTCTCTTCCTCTCCTTCACCTCTTCCTCCCTTTTTCCCCTTCCTCCTCCTCCTCCATATTCTTCCTCTTCATCTTCCTCCTCTTCATCTCCTTTCCAATCGTTCTCCTCCTCTTCTGCCTCCTCTTCCTTGTCTTCCTCCTCGTTTGCCCCACCTCTTCTCTCTTCTCCCCTTCTATTTCTCCATTTTCTCCTCTTTTTTTTTGTCCCTCCTCCTTCTCCTCCTCCTCCTTGTAGTCTTTCACCTCTCTTCAGCTTCCTACTCCTCCTTCTCATCTTCCCACTCTTTTTTCATTTCCTCCACATCTTTCTCTTCTTTCCCTCACAATCGTATCTTCCAATTCTTCCTCCATCCACATCCTCGTATCCTCCTCGCGTACATCTTTACCCTCATCCTCGTCTCCGTCCTCATCCTTATCTCTTCTTCCTCCTCTTCCACGTCTTCATCCTCTTTGTTACTGAGGATAATCTGGACGAAGGAATTGTCAGCAGAGCTCGCGACAGCGTCTTTTTTTTTTTCTTCTTTTTTTTTTCTTTTTTCTCCAGGAAGTCTTCCGTCCCAGAATTGACGATGAAGATTTTTTCTTCTTCTATTAATTCGACTTAGCGTCTTGAACTTCCTCCCAGTCTGAATAGAATATCCTGGCGTCATCCCATTAAATGGTTCTGTTCTTTGGGAGAAGACGAAGTGATTGAGATCGATAAATGGCAGACCGAGAATAAAGTGTAGATTTTTGGTTTGAAGTGTATGAGGTGACACAATGTATCACCCATTTTGGTTAGAGTAGGCACCAAGTGATCATGAAACGCTTGCAGAAGCTTTATCAAGGACACAAACGCAAAATACAACCTCTAAGCTATTTATACATCTAGGAATGGATGAGGGAATGGATTCTAGGACAGAGCATCCCACGGGGCGTCATCTAAGGTATTTCTAACTACAAGAATTGAATGAATTGAAGGGAGTGTCTACTCTGATCTATTGCCCTTTTAAATCAGCGGAAAAACCTGCCCATGGGAGTTCCACGAACACGATCAATTTAGTGACATAGTACATCCGTCATCATGTATGGCGAGTTGTTTAGGTCAATATTGTTTTTCTATTTTTCAATAATCTAAAATTGTTTATTGTTTTTGTGACTTTTGAGTTATTAACCAGTTACTTGGTGTGACAAACGATGCATTTATTTTCATGGAGATGTTTTTATTTGTTGTGTTTGTGTTTTATTTCATTTTATTTTATTATTATTTATTCCAACGAATCATTTGTTTGTTTATTGATATGCATATTAACAAATTTTTAAAGATTTTTGGCAACCTTTCAGTACAGAGGGCGTTCTTCAATCGTTTAGAATCTTCTGGCTCTAAATCGAACTTTGCCAAAGTAAATTTTATCGTACTGCTTACGGAATACTACCTATACGATAAAATTATCTACCCCTGGCAAGAATCAAGTCTATGAATGCGAATGTGTATTGAAGTCAAGGAAGAATCACTGGATAAAAAAAGGAATGTTTTGAAAAAGTATTAGATGTAGACGAGAAGTCTGCCCGAAAACTTGCCCGGAATAATTCATAGGTGAAGAGTCACAGGGTCTCTACGTTTTGGCGTCGTCTGTGGCTGATCTTCTGTCATGGGTAAATTCTTAAAAAAAAAAAAAAAAAAAAAAACTACAACCCTCCCTTTCCCTTTCAATCAGTAGGCTAAGACGGTGCCCCTTACGGAGAACTTTGTAGAGTGGAATGTAAAGACCATTCCATTCAACTCGCCGGTGGCAGGGTTCAAACCGCCATCATCATACCTTTGCCACTATTAGCGACACCCTAACCCTCTCGGCCAGTAAGCATTAAAAAAAGAAAAAAAAAATTACTCTCTAAGACCTGATACACCGAAGACGGAAGAACTGTAGGCTATTAATTCGTCAACAAGGTCGCTTTTCGTATTATTTTGTAGAAGGACGCGGACCTTCTCGACGATGATCGCTACCCGGAAATGGAGTCTACTCCTGAGCGAAAGACCAAGTAAGGGGACTTATTCCGAAGTTGATGATCATGGAGGACCGGACATCCAAGATGCAAGATTCCATCAATTGGGATCTTCCTCGGACCTGAATATAACCGTTTTTGCCTTTCGGACACTCATAGACCTTATATAAAAACATGAGAATGAAGAAGACTGTAAGAGACCATAAGGCCTGCACTAAGCAGTTTCATTTCTATTTTGCTCTGAGTCAGAACATAGACCTTTATGATACAAAACTGTGCGGAGTGGTAAATGATCACTCAAACCAATTAGATATTCAAGAAGATTTAGATCAATTACAGCAATGGTCTGAGAAAGTGGCTAATGAAATTTAACACAAGTAAATGCAAGGTAATGCACATAGGTAAAAATAACAGTAAGTACGATTACAAGTTATTTGGGAATTCGTTAACAAAAGTGGATAGTGAAAAAGATCTCGGCGTAATTATCAGTAACGACCTCAAATCATCCAAGCAGTGTATTTCAGCCTCTGAGAAAGCAAATAAGATTCTGGGATTGATTGAGCGATCTTTTGATTTCAAAAGTCCATCACTCATTAACAAGCTATATAAATCGTTAGTTCGTCCACATTTGGAATATGCTGTTTCCGTATGGTCACCGAATCTCATTAAAGACATTGACAGACTGGAAAAGGTACAACGGCGAGCCACAAAACTGATTCCAAATATCAAAAATAAATCATACGAAAATCGACTTAAGCACATAAATCTGTTTTCCCTAAAAAAGCGTAGACTCAGAGGTGACTTGATACAGGTCTTTAAGATTTTAAAGGGAATTGACAACATCAAAAGTAACAAAATTTTCACATTGAATGAGAAGCCGACAAGAAACAATGGTCTCAAACTGTCCGGAAAATAGATTCAATTTGTGAAGTAGGTAGAAACAACCTTTGCCAACCGTGTAGTTAATGAATGGAATAAACTTCCTGCAACAGGTAGTGCAATGTAGTTTCAGTTCGAAGCTTTAAGAATCAATTTAGATAAATACCTAAGTAAGATGCTGTAATTATAATAATTTAAATGTTATATTATTTGTTTTTGTTGTTGATTATAATTTGTCTGTCCTGATTTTCATTTTATTATTAGTTATATGTCAATTTATTATCATATACTATTTACCTGTTTTGTTTGTTATTCACCTATAGCAATTCATTTATATATGTATTTTTAATTGTTAGTACATTGTTATAGTTTTAATTTATTATTAATATGAATTTTTTTTTTTTTTTTTTTTTTTTTTTTTTTTTGCATCCGACCTAGATAATGGATCAAAAGGTCTCCTGTCGGCATGCTTTGCCTTTGTAATCCATTGTAAATATGAGAATTGAAGGGAGACTGCAAGAGACCATAAGGCCTGCACTAGGCAGTTTAATTTCTATTTTCTGACTCAGAACAGACGGTTTTCTGCGTGACCCCCAGGCGGCACACTACGCTTGCATGCTATTTGCTTTTGCTACTGCGTTTGAGTAGAAACGAATTTGATTACGATCTTTTTGCTTTTCAAATTTCCAAATGTCAAATGACTGTTGCGTCATATAGTGAGAACCTAAATGACGAACTAAAAGAAGTTAGATCTAGAATACGAATGTTAGACACATTGCTGAGACGTTCTTCCGGAAGCCTAGAATATTGTAACCGAAGTCGTTGCTACTCAGACGGAGTAGCAAAAGCAAATAGCATGCTAGCGAGAATGACTAGTGTGCCGCCACCTTACGAGCGTACCTGTCTTCAGATGGATCATATTCCATAAATCATTCCATCAGTGTCGATCCATCTGAGCATTCCATCATGAAGTTCCTCCCGCAGATGAACAGAAGCGTCTGGTGTTATCTAAGAAAAGAAAATAGAAAATAATTTTTGAATAAAAAATTATGAAGTCGACGTGGAGTCTGAGGAGGAGGAGGAGGAGGAGGAAGAGGAAGATGAGGAGTAGGAGTAGGAGGTTGTGTTGGAGGAGGAGTAGAAGGAGGAGGAATAGAAGAAGGAGTAGGAGGAGGAGAACCAGTAGGAGGATTAAAAGAAGGAGTAGGAGTAGGAGGAAGAGGAAGAGAAGGAGCAATAGGAGGACTAGGAGGTTGTGTTGGAGGAATAGAAGAAGGAATTAAAAAAGTAGGAGGAGGAAGAGAAAGAGAAGGAGTAGGAGGAGGAAAGGTGGAGGGGGAAAAGGAAGAGGAGGGGTATGAGGAGTAGGGGGTTGTATTGGAGGAGAAGGAGTAGGAGGGAGAAGAGAATAGGAAGAGGAAGAAGAGGAATAGGAGGAGGAGGAAGAGGTGTTGGAGGAGGAGTAGGAGGACTAGGAGGAGGAGGAAGAGGAATAGGAGGAGGAGGAAGAGAAAGAGGAGGAGTAGGAGGAGGAAGAGGAATATGAGGAGGAGTAGGAGGAGGAGGTAAAGGAATAGGAGGAGGAGGAGGGAGAGGAGGAAGAGAAGAGGAAGAAAGGAGTAGGAGGTTGTATTGGAGGAGGAGAAGAAGGAGCAGAAGGAGTAGTAGGAGGAAGAGGAATAGGAGGAGGATGACTAGAAGGAGGAGGAGGAGGAGGGAGAGGAGGTTGCGTTGGAGGAGAGTTTTTTAGTTGAAGGAAGAACTTGCCAGAGGGAAAGAAGCTGAGTGGTTTGTCAAAGGAGGTTCTTGCTCAAGAAAGTATAGGATTGGTTTGCTGAAGAGCAAAGGGAAAGCCTTTCTCCTCTCTCTCTTTATCTCTCCCTCCCTCCCCCCCTTCTCTCACCTCATCTCTCTCCTCTCGTACTCTCTCCTCTCTCTCCTTCTCTCTCACTCACTCCTTCACCTCTCGTCTCTCTCTCTCTCTAATCTCTCTCTCTCTCGTCTCTCATCTCTCTCTCTCTCTCTATCCTGCTCTTTCTCATTCCCTCCCTCTCTCTGTCTCTCATCGTCTCTCTCTCCCACTCACGTCTCTCTCTCTCTCTCTCTCTCTCACTCTCTCTCTCCTCTCACACTCTTCTCTCTCCACTCTCTCTTCACTCTCACTTTCTCATTTCCCTCCCACTCCTCTCTCTCTCTTTCTCTCTCTCCTCTCTCTCTACTCTCTCCTCTCTCTCTCTCTCTCTCTCTCTCTCTCTCTCTCTCTCTTCTCTCCTCCATCTCTCACTCTCTCTCACTCTCCTCTGTCTTCCTCTCTCACTCTCTCTCTCTCTCTCACTCTCTCATCTCTCACTCTCATCTACTCTCTCTCTTTTCTCATTCCCTCCCTCTCTCCCTCTCTCTCTCTCTCTCTCTCTCTCTCTCTCTCTCTCTCTCTATATATATATATATATATATATATATATATACATAATATTGTCTCTCTCTTGTCTCTTCTCTCTGTCAGCCTTCATCTCTGCCTTTGTCTCTTCCACCTAATGGACCATAAAGCCTGTTGTTTTTCGTATATGCTGTATTACATATTCTTATGCACATACCGGCCTTGTGTGTCTGTGAACTGTCATCTTTGATAGTCGAGAAATTAAGACATAGTAAAATAGTGTATATATATATATATATATATATATATATATATATATATATATATGTGTGTGTGTGTGTGTGTGTGTGTGTGTGTGTGTGTGTGTGTGTGTGGGTGTGGGGGTGTGTGTGTGTGTGTGTGTGTGTGTGTGTGTGTGTGCGTGTGTGCAACGACACTAGCCGTGTTGATATTGAAGAGTTCAACAAGTAGTGATTACACAAAAAGACGTTGACATACAAGCATAATCACCTTTACTCGCAGTGCCTTGAATGCCAGGGCAAGTGTCCGTCACTGGCACCTGGTGGAGGAGTCAAGAAGGCAGAAACTGTTGTAGTACTGGGGGGAGTTGACGTCGAACTCGCCCCCGAACTCGCCACCGAACTCGCCGAGGAGAGTTAGCGAACGAGATGCAGTTTTTAGTCCGTGGAAAACGGTGAGATGGAGAGGGATCATGGGAGAATGGAGGTAATTTTTTTTTTTTTTTTTTTTCGTCACGTAATTTTGTTTATACGTATTTTTTTCGTTGTAGTTATCGTTGTCACATCGTTATTGTCATATTATGTCGTCGTTGTTATAATGATTATCGTTGTCGTTATTACGGTCATCGTTATCATTATCATCACCATTTTTCTGTGGCCCAGAGAGAAATCCTTCAATTTCATCGACGAGTTTTTTTCATATCTCAAAAATTATTAAAAAGACAGATAGGAAATAGATGGATAGATATAGGAATAAATACATAAATAATTAAATAAGTATTAAATAAGTAGATATAGAGATATATACATAAAAACTTAAATAAATTATAGACAAGAAGACTTAGGAATGAATATAAAACAACTAAGTAAGCAAGTGATATAGAAATAGATAACTAAATAAATAGAAAATAGAATTAAAATGTAATTGACTGTAGAAAGCTACAGTGTCTTGCATAAAAAGAAGGAAGAAAAGATGGTGGAGGAGGAGGAAGCGGTGGAGGAGGAGAAGGAAGAGGTGGAGAAGGAGAAGGAAGTGTGTGGAGAAGGAAGATGTGGAGGAGGAAAAGGAAGAGGCGAACTAGAAGGAAGATTTGGAGGAAGAGAAGAAAGAGGTGAAGTAGGAGAAGGAAGAGTGGGAGGAGGAAAAGGAAGATGTGGAGGAGAAGGAAGAGGTGGAGTAGGAAAAGTAAGAGGTGGGGGAGAACAGCAAGGAAGAAGTAGAGGGTAAGGAAAAGGAAGAGGAGGAGGAAGAGGTGGAGGAGGAGAAGGAAGATGTGGAGGAAAAAAAGGAAGAGGTGTAGGAGGAAAAGTAAGAGGTGGAGAAGAACAAGGAAAAAGTAGAGGATAAGGAGAAGGAAGAGGAGGAGGAGGAGGAGAAGGAAGAGATGGACTGTGCTAAAATGGCATTTGTAAACACAAAGAAACATTGCTTTATCATATTTACATTCTACTACTGATGCAGTCGACGCCAGGGGATTTTCATCAGCCGAGACACGCCCAGCCATAATAGGGGTCTCGTTGTACTGTATTAAGACCAGTTCAACCCATGGGCTGGAATGAAAGTTTGAGTGAAAATAGTCGGAAGTCTCCCCTGTCGATCTTTAGAGAGAGTGTTTTGATGTCTCTCACCTGAGTCTGTATGTGTATGTGTTTATGCAATGTATATATATACATATATATATATTATATATATATATAATGTGTGTGTGTGTGTGTGTGTGTGTAAACGTACACATACATGTGATAGTGCTCTTGGTGTGTGCTCAGACCACAACCCTCTTTCGAGTCCCCAGGAAATCTGAAAGAGGCGAACTAGTGGATGAAATCTTGCGACACACTGCTTCTGAAATTATCGCTCATGATCTGATCCAGGGGACCAAGGAGACCCGATTCTTTTTTTTTTTTTTTTTTTTCTTTCGTCATGGTAAAAGAAGAAAGACAAGAAGGAGATGGAGTAGTAGTAGTAGGAGGAGGAGGAGAAGGAAAAGATGGAAAAGAAGGAAGATATGATGGAGGAGGTGGAGGAGAAGGAAGATTTGGGGGAGGAGAAAAAGGAAGAAGTGGAGGGGGTGAATGAAGAGATGGGGAGGAGGAGAAGGAAGAGGGCGAGGAGTAGAAGTAAGGGGAGAAGGAGGAGAAGGAAGAGGTGGGGAGGTGGAGAAGGAATAGGCGGGGTAGGAGAACAAGGAAGAAGTAGAGAATGAGGAGAAGGAAGAGGTGGAGGAGAACAAGGTAGAAGTAGAGGAGGAGGTGAAGGAGGAGGTGGAGGAGGAAGATGAGATGGAAGAGGAAAAGGAAGAGGTGGAGGAAAAGAAGGAAGAAGTGGAGGAGATGGAAGAGGTGGGGGAGAAGAAGAAAGAAGTAGAGAATGAGGAGAAGGAAGAGGTGGAGGAGGAGGAGAAGAAGGAAGAGGTGGGAAGGAGAAGGAAGAGGTGGAGTAGGAAAATGAACAGGTGGAGGAGAAGGAAGAGATTGGGAGAGAGGAAGAAGAGAAGGAAGAGGTAGAGGAGGAACAGGAAGAATTGGAGGAGAAGGAAGAGGTGGTGAAGGAGAACAATGAAGAGGTGGAGGAGGAGGGGAAGGAAGAGGTAGAGAAGGAGGAGGAGAAGGAAGTAGTGGAGGAGGAGAAAGAAGAGTTTAAGGAGGATAAGGAAGAGATAGGGATGAGAAGGAGGAGGTGGAAGAGGTGGAGGAGAAAGAAGAGGTAAAGAAGGAAGATGTGTTGGAGTAGAAAGGGGAGGCAGGAGGAGGAGGGGGAGGCAGGAGGAGGAGGAGGAGGAGGAGAAGGAGGAGGAGGGAAAGGAGAAGGAAAAGGAGGAGCAAGGTTAGAAATTCCTTCTCCCTCCACTCAAAAAAATTAATAATAATAATAAATAAATAAAAAAGTAGGATTAGATAGAATTAGGTACCTCTGAGCATTTACTCAGGTCTTGCCACGAATTAGCTTTTGACGTCATAAGTGACGTCCTTCCGCCCTGTATCGCCAAGACGACGACGTTAAATTCATTGTATCGGTAAGGCCGGGGTGGAGATAGAGTCTGGGTGAGAAGGTCATAAGGACCCATCAAATTAGATCATTCGGGAGGAATTGAAGTCCGAGCGGTTTCGTAGAGGACCGTAGTGTCACAGTTCGATCCTAAGCCACGGACGTGGCTGCGTCAGAACAGGGTTAGGTGGATCAGTCAAGTCAAGGAGCCTGAGGAATTCCCCCATCATGATCTTCAGATTATCAGTCTGCCTGTGTCGAAGGAGTGGACGGATAAAGGAAGGAAGGGGAGACA
>NC_134783.1:45823575-45828575 GCF_046742065.1 Oratosquilla oratoria | reverse complement strand
AGTAGCGGAGCCTCTGTCCGCTAGAACGAAGTAGGAACGCTCTCCTTGGGCCACAGCGAACGAAGAACGTAATTTAACGTAATTTCCCTGGAGTGGCATTTTACTGTGACCGTTACTCATGATATCGAGACGTAAACATACTAATCAAACACGGGGGTCATGAGTGTTTATCTTGTACGTGTTTTTTCATGTATTTGTTTTCGTGATTGAGTACACGTTTTATGTGTGTATGATGTGTGCTTGTGTGTGTGTGTTTGTGTATGTGTATGTGTGTTTGTGTGTGCTTGTGTGTATGTGTGCCTGTGTATGTGTGTGTGTGTTGTACTTGTGTGTGTGTGCTTGTGTATGTGTGTGTGTCCCCTTATGTATGTGTGCTTGTATGTATTCATGTGTATGTGTATGAGTGTGTATTCACCTTGGTCTTTGGATCACGTGTTGGACTCGTGATCGACAGCTATTTCCCTCCCGGAAGAGAGCTCAGAGCTCGTATGACCGATCTATGGATAATGCTATGACCTTACACATACACACACACACCCAACTCCCCGCCAACGAGAGTCGGAGTAACGACCCGATGCGCAGCGATACCGAAATTATTTCGGCCCTGGCCAGGATTCGAACCAGGTACTGCCGCACCTCCGTACTGGCAGTCCAGTACTCTATCAACCGCGCCACCGAGTCGTGTAATTGTATTGTGTGTGTGTGTGTGTGTGTGTGTGTGTGTGTGTGTGTGTGTGTGTTGTGTGTTGTGTTGTGTGCTTTGTGTGTGTGTGTGTGTGTGTGTGTGTGTGTGTGTGTGTGTGTGTGTGTGTGTGTGTGTGAGTGTGTGTGTGTGTGTGTGTTGTGTGCTTTGTGTGTGTGTGTGTGTGTGTGCAGGTGCGCGCGAGCGCATGCATGTGTGTTTTCGTAAAACTGAAAGCTCAAATCATGTAAACCAAGTTAGTATTCTTCGAGGATTCATAAATCTCAAATACGTCTTTAGTCTTGAACATTGTGGACGACCATTGTTACATTCCTGGAATCAATGACGGGCATCAGTACGTAGTGATTTTGTGGTGTGGACGCTGAATAGGATCATCTCCCTGTCGTTCTTCTTCAAAAGTTTTCATTGGCTTCACCATCCGGAACTGCTGTTCTTAACTTATTTCTCCTGCTAACTTAGTTTTATTAATAAGAGGTGACAATCGATGTGATATTGATGATTCTCTAGGTTCACTAAAATCAACCATCGCTTCTATCCTTGCGGGAAAATATTATACCGAAGGAACCATGGAGGTAGTAAAGAGGTGGATTTTTTTTTTTTTTTTTTTAGTATTGGTCTCCATTCGCAGAAGTATGCTATGTTACTCTGGTCCGTATGGGCGTCACTAAAGTCCTTTAAATGCTTGTTTACATTATCGGCTGGGCTTCTCCAGGCACACAAAATCTTTATAATCTTGAGGCGATGATTCCACATGAGAAGACGAACGAGAAAGTCTCCACCCAGGACTCGATGTGGTCAGTCTGACTTTTTTTTTTTTTAAGTCGAGAACGAGGAAATATAGTAGCAGTAAATGCAGTCTATTCGTACTATGTATTGGCTTCCACCGAACAAGCAATCCTCGCCTAACAGCAATATAGTTGATCATGCAATAAAAGCCCTGTTTCCCTGTCGCTAAATCACCAGAAACGAATATAACTGTGACTTCAAACAGCGGCCAGCATTTGGACAAATATGCGAACCGGCCATCGCGTTGATTTGTATAGATGGCAACAATAACTAAGCAAATCGAACCGGTCACAACTAACTCACAGTTTTGATTTCTTGATTGCTTGCTGGGTTGTGATGGACTGTGCATGCGAGGTTGCGCCTCCTACTGTCCGTGTTGTGGTTCTTTGCTGTTGCGATTGTGTGTTGGTGTGGTACAATAGGATTGGATCCCTGTCCGGGAGCTTGAACACTCAAAGGATTACAAAGGATTACAAAGTAAGAGCTTGCCGACAGGAGACCTTTTGGTCCATAACTAGGTCGAATGCGAAAAAACAATAATGAGAAATAGATAAATAGAAATTATAATATAAACAGTAATAAGTAAAATAAATGCATAGGTATAGTTAAATAATAAACAAACAGCGAATTTCAGTGGCTAAAACTTGTCCTTGTCTATCAATGAACCTCAAATCTAACCAAATTTATCTCAAGTCTACCCAAACCATAAATCACCTTAACCCATTCAACTCCGATGACAAGATGTCTTGTCATTTGGTCAAATAAAACAAAAAATCATAAAACACCAAAATGTTTGATCAAACACCAGAAAAATATGACGTCAATCCTCGCTTCGCTCGCAGCGAAGCGAGGTCTGACGTCATATTTTTCTGGTGTTTGATCAAACATTTTGGTGTTTTATGATTTTTTGTTTTATTTGACCAAATGACAAGACATCTTGTCATCGGAGTTGAATGGGTTAAATGACCTAATCTAGACTAATATAACATAAAAAAAATCCTAACCTCAAATAAATGATCCAAAGTCATCTCCAGCAAGGTTATAAGTTGTACTTAGAGTCTGGGAAGATGGCAACCAACGCGCCACTCCCGTCTTTCTACGGACGATCGCCGTGAATTGTGTATTCCGTGAGTCTCGTATATTTGGGTCGTAAAACAAGCCCATTACCGTTATTTCCTTCCGCTTATGGGTCATGTAGCCAAGCGTCTTACAAATTACACACACAAAAAACACACACACACACACACACACACACACACACACACACACACACACACACACACACACACACACACACACACACAAGCCAACAAACAAACAAGCTCACATACACTCATGTTTGTGTGAGCTTGTGTGTGTGTGTGTGTGTGTGTGTGTGTGTGTGTGTGTGTGTGTGTGTGTGTGTGTGTGTGTGTATGTGTGTGTGTGTGTATGTATGTGTGTGTGTGTGTGTGTGTGTGTGTGTATGTGTGTGTGTGTGTATGTGTGTGTGTGTGTGTGTGTGTGTGTGTGTGTGTGTGTGTGTGTGTGTGTGTGTGTGTGTGTGTGTGTATATTTCTCTCTCTCTCTCTCTCTCTCTCTCTCTCTCTCTCTCTCTCTCTCTCTCTCTCTCTCTCTCTCTCTCTCTCTCTCTCTCTCTCTCTCTCTCTTTCTCTTTCTCTTTCTCCCTCTCACATCCTATTCAGAGAATCGCTTATCAGATCGCAAGAGACCACTCGATCCAGTATTATATGTTCCGCTTAACATGGGCCAATTTCATTCAGGTGAAAGTCATTTCATGCATGCGCTCGGATAATGAAGGCAAATGGAACCAGGATGACTGCAGCCGGATCTATGCTCGATGCAACCCGGACCGCAGACTCCGCCTGTGCAGTCGCTTGGCTTTTGTGATGCCCATACTAACGAGATAAATGAATAAGTAAATATATAAAGAAATGAATGAATCGGTCAATGAATTGACAAGTAAATGATTAATAAATGGTAATTGGTAAGTGGTAGGTAGTAATATATATATATATATATATATATATATATATATATATATATATATCTATATATGTATATATATATATATATATATATATATATGAGAGAGTGATATGTGGGGAAGGGTAAACGAAGATGGGCTAAGAATACATTTATTGTTCTTACGTTTCGGTTATTATAACCTTCCTCAGAGAACTTGTTACAGAACATCTTGGTCACCCGTAGTGGGGGAACTTGTGAAGCTTCGAGTGTCAGGTTTTTTCTAGCGCATTTATTATTAAGAGACTGCCTGCTTTAGATAGGCATATAAATCCTTCTCTGTCATTATTATTTTCTTTGACATTTATATGTGCAGCTTCAACTGTCTTTCTCATCTTCTTTTTTAATCCTTTGTGTAAAATTTCAACTTTACTCCATTCGGGAAGGTTGTTGCATATTTCGAGGTGGCGGACCAGAGAGTTGGACGTTCTGTGTGCTTAAATCATTCCTATGTTCGTTTATCCTCTTCTCGATTCCTCGACCTGACTCACCAATATAAGCCGAGGGGCAATAAATGTATTCTTAGCCCATCTTCGGTTACCCTTCTCCACCTATCACTCTCTCATTTGTCTTAAACAATTTATCAACATATATATATATTGTGAGAATAAACACCTTGTGAGATCGAAACCTTTATTAGTACTACGTTTCGTAGTACTAATAAAGGTTTCGATCTCACAAGGTGTTTATTCTCACAGTCTTGTCGGCTTTTGCCATTGTGATTCATATATAATATACTCGTGTGTATGTATATATAATATATATATATATATATATATATATATATATATATATATAGTGATAAATAAAAAACAAAATAATAGAAAAGAAATTGAATGTGGAGTGATCGATACTGATGTGTATATGAAGGTACACCATAGTCGTTTAGATTTTTTTTTTTTTTTTTTTTTTTACGATAAGTAAGTCATTACCTCCTCGAGGACTCATTCAAGAACGTCCCATCGGACACACCACGACGTCGTGAATACCAAGAACAACTCTCCCAGCGAAACACTCACGAAGAACAAATGGTCGAGATCGTATATTGTCCGCACCAAACTCGGGAGGTTCTTCGTATACAAGTCTTACAACGCGACGCCTCAAGAAGGAGTCTTGGGGTCTGGATGGCCCCCAGGGGGAAGGTGCTGCTGGTGCCTGAGGACGTCTTTGGGCTTAAGTGCCTTGACGAAGGCCTGCCTTGCATACCGAAGTGGCTCCTCTGTATAGGTACATGCTTACTTGCTTTTATGTCTGTTGCTATGTGCGTATGTGGGTTTATTATTTGATGGTATGATTATTTTCTGTTTACATACGTATATAAATGCACGTGTGCGCACACACGCAAACACACACACACACACACACACACACACACACACACACACACACACACACACACACACACACACACACACACACACACACACACACACACACACACACACACACACACAACAGCTTTCCCCAATGAGTGGTAGACGTGTGG
>NC_134783.1:45798575-45808575 GCF_046742065.1 Oratosquilla oratoria | reverse complement strand
ATTTATGTTATATTATTTGTTTTTGTTTTGTTATAATTTGTCTGTCTGATTTTCATTTATTATTAGTTATATGTCAATTTATTATCATTTACTATTTACCTGTTTGTTATGCAACTATACCAATGCATTTATTTATGTATTTTAATTGTTATTTACATTGTTATAGTTTTAATAGTTTTAATTTATTATTGATATGATTTTTTTTTTTTTTTTTTTTTTTTTTTTTTTTCATCCGACCTAGATATGGATCAAAAGGTCTCCTGTCGGCATGCTTTGCCTTTGTAATCCTTAATAACTTAGGAGGAAGAGGTCACACCTCGCCATCTGATAGGGGAAACCTCTTTCTTTTCCTTAAACTGCTTAGGTTTTTCTTCAAGAGGATGAAATCTTTTGGTGGCGAAGAAAGACTGAAGAGGTTTCCGTTGGGCTCCCTTCGTCAAAGGCACGCGCCTCTTGTAGCGCCTCGAGGTCCAAGACCAAGACGCCTCTGGGAGTGTCTGGAAGGATCTTCGGGAGGGGGAAGGTTCTTTGGGTGGGGAGCGCAATGTAATTGTAGAACACTGGAGGCTGGGTTCTCCAGTAATATGGATCCAACGTGTTTTTTTTATTATTATTATTATTATATTATTATTATTATTATTATTATTATTATTATTATTATTATTATTATTATTATTATTATTATTATTATTATTATTATTATTATTATTATTATTATTATTATTATTATTATCATTATTATCATTATTATCATTATTATCATTATTATCATTATTATCATTATTATTATTATTATTATTATTATTATTATTGTTTCCTGTTTCCTGTTTCTTGTTGTTGTTGTTGTTTTTTGGGGGGAGGGGTCGTCTTTATTACTTGGAAACTACCTGTAAAACGATTGTTTTTTTTTTATCATTTCTGTTTCTCAGAATAGTACCTCAGTTTCAGATTTGTTTATTTGTTTATTTTTTCTAAGTTCATCTCTTTTAGAATTATGGCTCCCGTACTATTTAAGGCAATTCCATATGAACGATCTTCTTAAAAATAAAAATAAATAAATAAGTTGTGTCAAAGGAGGATTGAATTCTGAATCCTCGCTTTAGTCGTCAAACGCTGTATTAACCATGTAGTGAGAATTGAAACTATCTGTTATTTTAAGAAAACGCTAGACAACTTTATGGATGGGAATAATGGGTGGTAATGGACATGCATCTGCCTAGTGTAGGCCTTAGGGTCTCTTGCAATGTCTTTCATTCATATATTCTATGTTCTTATACAGTGAGTCTGGTATGAGGAGGAAACTGTCTATGTTTAATAAATAGATTTTGCTCATCCTTCAAAAGTGCAAAAGTAAATTAGATTTTTATTCATTTATTTAATATCTTCAACTAAGAAGAATTTTTGTGTTGTATATCTGATGTATTTTCATCTAAACTTTGTCTTTCGAGCTGAGGAATTTAGTACGTAAAGAAACATGAAAAATGTACACATACTGTACATGTACAATATATTATATATATACATATATATATATATATATATATATATATATATATATATATATTACAAAGGATTACAAAGGCGGAGCATGCCGACAGGAGACCTTTTGGTTCATATCTAGGTCAGATGCGGAAAAATATCATAATGATAAACAGATAATAAATGAATAAATAAAAACAATAATGTAAAAAATAAATAAAATAAATGCATAGGTATAGTTAGATAATAAACAGGTAAATAGTAAATAATTATAGATTGACATAACTAATAATAAATGAGAATCAAACAAATAATAATAAAACAAACGGACAAATGATAAAAAACAAATAAACAAATAATATAATATAAATGATAGTCATTACAGCATCTAGTGTATGTGTATTTTATCTGCCTGCATGAATTAATCTGTTTATAGAATAACGAAAACAGAATTATTATCTTATTTCAAATCAATTCTACATCCTTTATTGATATGAATTTAAACCAGTCATGTTCAGCCACACGAAATTCCATCCGAGTTTTCGTTCTCACTTCTTTGATATAAAAATATAATTAATGGCTCTTTACGTCTTAGCAGACGATCTTAGTTTTTTTTTAATATTAGAGAACTAAATTTTAGATAACTGAAACCAAATAGGCTTAGCTTGGCGCCGCTTTACACTGCTTGACACCGCTTGGCACTGCTTGATACCGCTTGACACCATTTGGCACCACCTGACACCACTTGACACCGTTTGGCACCTCTTGACACCGTTTGACACCATTTGGCACCACTTGACACCACCTGACACCACTTGACACCGCTTGGTACCTCTTGACACCGCTTGACATTGTTTGGCACCACTTGACATAGCTTGACACCGCTTGGAACCACTTGACACCGCTTGGAATCACATGACACCGCTTGGAATCACTTGACACCGCTTTACACCGCTTGGCACCACTTGACACCGCTTGGCACCGCTTGGCACCGCTTGACACCGCTTGACACCGCTTAGCACCTCTTGACACCGCCTGGCATTACTTGACACCGCTTGGCACCACATGACACCGCTTGACACCGCTTGGCACCACATGACACCGCTTGGCACCACATGACACCGCTTGGCACCGCTTGACACCACATAACACTACTTGGCACCGCTTGGCACCACTTGGCACCGCTTGGCAAAAGTCGATGCCACCGCCCGAGACCGCCCATGTCGGCACCTTAAGGCAAGAGTACTCGTACGCAAGGCCACGCCCTAACAGGAGGTTCTAGCCACCGCCCCGTCTTCGTTACTTCAACTTCCTCTTCCTCTTCCTCATTATCCTTTTCTTCCTTCCTCTTACTTATCCTTTTCCTCTTCTTTCTCCTCTTCTTCCATTTCCCTCCTTCTCTATTCCTCCCCTCCTCCGCTTCCTCCTCCTCTTCCTCATTATCCTTTTCTTCCTTCCTCTTACTTATCCTTTTCCTCTTCTTTCTCCTCTTCTTCCATTTCCCTCCTTCTCTATTCCTCCCCTCCTCCGCTTCCTCCTCCTCCTCCCCTTCCTCATTCTCCTTTTCTTCCTTCCTCTTACTTATCCTTTTCCTCTTCTTTCTCCTCTTCTTCCATTTCCCTCCTTCTCTTTTCTTCCCCTCCTCCGCTTCCTCCTCCTCTTCTTCCTCCTCCTCTTCTTCTTCCTTCTCTTACTTTTCTTCTTCCTCCTCCTCCTCCTCCCTCTACCTCTACCTACTCCTCTTCCCCTCCTATACCTCCTCCGCCTCCTCCTTTGCCTCCACCACCTCCTCCTTTTCCTCTTCCTTCTCTTCTTTTTCTTCCTTCTCCTCCTCCTTCCTCCATCTCTACCTACTCCTCTTCCCTTCCTCTACCTCCTCTGCCTCCTTCGTTGCCTTCTCCACTATCTCTTCCTCCTCCTCCTCCTCCTTCTCCTCTTCTACTTCCTCCTCCTCCTCTTCTACTTCCTCCTCTTCCTCCTCTACCCTCTCCTCTTCCTCCTCTTCCTCCTATTCCTTCTCTGCCTATTTCTCTTCTCATTCTCTTCTTCCTCCGCATCCTCTTCCTCCTCCTCCTCCGCATCCTGTTCCTCCTCCTCCTCCTCCTCCTCCTCCTCCTCCTCCACATTCTCCTCATACCCTCCTCCTCCTCCACATTCTCCTCATACCCTCCTCCTCCTCACCTTCTTCTTCCTCCTCTTCCCTCTCCGTCCTCCTTCACGAGAACCAACTCCCGAAAAGTAGCACAACTGTACGACCATAATAACATTTGACTACGAGCGGGCGCCTCTCTCCAAGGTAATTTTTTTTCTTCCTCATCAGACAAAAAATAAATCAAATACATTCGAGAAATTGCAGCGCAATGGAAATTGACGTAATTATGACAACTTACTGTTGGTATTTCTTCTTCTGAATTCGGATTGAAGTTGGTCAACTTCACTGCAGAGCGTCCCAGTCATTTCATTCCAGCACTGGCTCAGTCAAACGGCTTTGCGTCAGGCAGAATGCAGTGTATAAAGTGTGCCACTGCATGTCCAGCCTAGTGTCTGATATTTGATAGACTGACGTCGCCTGACGTTAGCCTGGAAAAAGACTCTGAAGTCTGTCGCTGTCGAAAAGCTCTTCACCCAATAGGTTCGCCATTTTCTCCTTATCATACTGTAATGGTGGCATTGAACATTCCTTGTAATATTGTACATTTATTATTGTATATTTATTATTGTATTTATACTGTATGCCCAATGTACTATCAAATGTGAGAACCAATCATCCATACCAAGCAGGCGATTGGGATTTTCCCGCCGAGTCAGAGCTTGGTGGCGTGGCTTGGCGTCAAAGGCAGTCTTGGTTCTGCCTCCAAAGTGGCCGCACGCTTGTCTTTGTTGTGCTGATTAATTTAGATATTCCATTTAAATTCATTTCATTAACCACCCTTTAACAATAGCAGACTCACCTTATCACAAACCACCTCGTACATCATTCCAGTTCTACATTTATGCGTTTCTGTATACTGACAATCATCACCACATACGAGCTCGCTAGAACTTGTTCGAGCATTTACCTGTCTGTCTGTACCAAAGGTTTTTCCCCCTTGTAAGAGAGGTAGCCAAATCAAATCATATCACTCCCACCCATTCCTCTCCCATCCACCACCCCATATCCAAGTATACCTAGTATAATTTCACCCCTAAAGTATACCAAAACATACCAAACATATTCTAACCATATCAAAGAAACCCTTTAAAGCATACCCAAATATACCCCCACGTATTTGGATCACATGCGATCTTTCTTTAGTATGTTCATATCGTATTTCGTCATAAAGGAACATACCTCGACAGAATGCTCATTAACTCTATTGCACAACCCTATACTGGAAAAAAATTTCTACATTCTCCCTTATTCTCTTTCTCTCTTTCTCTCTCTCTCTCTCTCTCTCTCTCTCTATATATATATATATATATATATATATATATATATATATATATATATATATATGTATATATATATATATTGTGTGTGTGTGTGTGTGTGTGTGTGTGTGTGTGTGTGTGTGTGTGTGTGTGTGTGTGTGTGTGTGTGTGTGTGTGTGTGAGTGTGTGTGTGTGTGTGTGTGTGTGTGTGAGTGTGTGTGTGTGTGTGTGTGTGTGTGTGTGTGTGTGTGTGTGTGTGTGTGTATGCATGTATGTATATAATTCCAGCATATTCCTATGCTGCCGTTCTTCAGCATATCTCGGCATACTTAAACATACGTGCTACCACACAATGTACTGTCGCAGTGCAGCATACTTGAACAGCAGCACTACCACTTCGGCCAAGCCCACCAAAGGCAGAACCCAACATCCACGATTTCTCTTAACTCAACACACCTCCATCGCCATTGTCCTAACTGTTCTCACGCCTTTTCACGTCTTCTCACGCCTTCTCACGACTTCCCACTCTCACTCCTCTCTTGTCTCTCTATCTCTGTTTTTCTCCCTCTTCCTCTTTGTCTTCTGACCTCTTTTCCTGTTTTCTCTCTCTCTTCTTGTTCATCTTTTTCCTTTTGTTATTTTTTTCATCTCTTCTCTCTTTCCTCCTCTCTCTCTCTCTTTCTCCCCATCTCCATTTTTGTGTCTTCTTCCACCACCTTCTTCCACTCTTTTGTTCTCTCCTCTCTTTTCTCATAAATCATTGTCTCTCTTTTCTTTCTACCTTCTCTCTCCTCTCTACTTATTTCTCTCTCTCTCTCTCTCTCTCTCTCTCTCTCTCTCCCCCTCCTCTCCTCTCCTCTCTCTCAACTATCTCTCTGCTCTCCCCTCTTTTCTTCTCTCCTCTTCTCTTCTTTCCTCTCCCACTCTCACAAGCCTGTTCTCTCTCCCTCTCTTCTCTTCTGTCTTCTCCTCCCCCCACTTCTATTATCTTGCTCCTTCTACTTCTCTCCTTTACAGCTCTCACTACCCTGCTCTCTCTCCTTCTCTCCTCTCTTCTCTCCTCTCTCCTCTCTCCTCTCTCCTCTCTTCTCTCCTATCTCCTCTCTCCTCTCTTCTCTCCTCTCTCCTCTCTTCTCTCCTCTCTCCTCTCTCCTCTCCTCTCTCCTCTCCTACTCTCACTACACTTCTCCCTCTCCTCCCCTCTCCTCTCCTCTCCTCCCCTCTCCTCTCCTCTCCTCTCCTCTCCTCTCTTCTCCTCTCCCACTCTCACTGTCCTTCTCCCTCTTCCCTCTTCCACTTCCCCATCCTCATTTCTCTCTCTCTTTCGTTCTCCCTTCCCCCTCCCCCTACCTACCACTCCCTTGTCGTTTGTCAAATTCATTAGTTATCGGCCATTCCCCTCTTTCCCTCGACATGCCCTCCCCTCCCCTCCCCCGTTACTCACCCCCACCCCCTTTAGGCTCCTCTTCCTCCCACCCCTCACTCGTTCGATGACGTCACGCGTTTGTGTCTTCAACTCAGTCTTACCAAGACTCATCTTATTTTTGAGTAGTCCTAAGAAAACGTACGTTTATCTTGGAACTTGGAGTCCCTTTAAGTCAATATTCCAGAGCTCTGGAATACAAGAGTTCTTCTATTCTGGAAACACGGTGTTCCAGGACTCAGGTACCCTAGACACATATCACCCCCCAAAAAATTAATTAATTAATTAATAATAACAATCTTACTGGCAGAAGGCGCATATCACCCAAAAATGAAAATAAATTAATAGATAATTAAATTAATTGATTAATTAATAAAAAAAACACTACTGGCAGAAGGCGCCACATAAGCTCAGGTGTTTCTTATGAGACTTTATGGAATGTACTGAGAAACACTGTGGTCAGTCTTGGCGCCAGGCGAGATG
Source organism: Oratosquilla oratoria (assembly GCF_046742065.1). Lineage (NCBI taxonomy): Eukaryota > Metazoa > Arthropoda > Malacostraca > Stomatopoda > Squillidae > Oratosquilla > Oratosquilla oratoria. The sequence goes on along the minus strand of NC_134783.1, from coordinate 45,801,779 downwards.
GACGGGAAGCCAGGAGAATGCGCAGTTCGGCGCCACAAGCAGCTCCGGATAAGTCAGTCCTTATGAGGGTCTTCGTTATATTATACATCATTTTTATAAAATCGTCTTGCGTTAACCAGAATGAAATATGTAGAGTATGTCACCGTACCTTAGAAGTTAATATGTATTATTTAGAATTTGTATAGACAAGTATAGGAAGACGAGGAAAGGGAAATACTGGATTTTGAAAGCCTTCAGTAGAACATTATGTAAATCTTTTCACCCGAGTCTTCAGAATTCAATCTTGACATTGGTCGTAGATGGGTCTGTTAATCATTGATGGGACAAAAATAATAATAGAAATAGAGCAACAACGGGAAATGATGTGAGGCATCTGTAAGGCTTAATAGCAATTCCCTTTTTTTTTTTTTTTTTTTTTTTTTTTTATCAACGCCAGGTGAAGACAAATGCCACACGGCCGCGTTCCTTCCGGGGATGAATAATAAATGAAGATTACAAAGGCCTTCGTGAGTAATATTACAGGAGACGTGGAGACTACTAATTGGGGAAGGATTTATTTATTGCTGAAGAATGTTAGAAAAAGTTTGAGAAACTCCTTGATAATGCCACAGAAGGATTAAAGAATTTATGATGAATAAACCTTGGAAACAGTAAGATTTATTAATCTAACTTTATTGTATTTATCTGCGTATTTATTTACTCGTTTATTTGTTTATTCATTTAAATATATATAATATATATATATATATATATATATATATATATATATATATATATATATATATATATATATATATATATATATATGTATGTATGTACAACACTGAATGGGTCCCAGTGAACAGATATACATTTTTATCAACCACAATACACTTTAATTCTAAGCCATCAACATCGAGAGACTCGAGGAGGCCAACATGCAGAAATTGAAACGTGGTACAGCCAAGGACTCGAACCTGTGCTAGCATGAGACAAGTGTCAGTGACTTAACCGATCGGTTAAGTCACTAACATATATATATATGTATATATATATATATATATATATATATATATGTGTGTGTGTGTGTGTGTGTGTGTGTGTGTGTGTGTGTGTGTGTGTGTGTGTGTGTGTGTGTCACTGTGACAAATGGTAATTAGCTCCACTGCAAAAAAGACTCGAACCTCTGCCGTAGTGGCTGCTTATTAATTAGAGACGATAGCTATTGAGCCGCCAGACCCTACAAAAGGAACGACCTGGGTTACGACCTAGTAGTATTGTGATTAGACTGAGGCCGGTTACATGATATGAGACCTGTGTGGGTTATGGAGGAGTTGAATATTGTGAGTTATGGTTGTACTGACTGTTGTGTTTATTTTAGGTTGGCTGATTAAATCAGTGTTGTACTTTTAGAAATGTGGGAGCTTTAATCTATATTGTAAAAGGATGAGTATTGTGTAGGTTTAAAGAGGCTAAGTATTGTTCTCACTTATTGTGAGAGATATATGGTAAGTTCTAAGAGAGTTAAGTATTGTGTGGGCTAAAAGAACTAAATATTGTGTGAGTATGTGAGGAATAAGTATTGTGAAGGCTGTAGGAAAGGAACCTAGTGTTGCTGTGTTGTAGAATGGCCAAGTATTGTGTTTTCAGTGACTATCGGAGCGTGGATTGTGGCGGGGTTGACTGTTCTGCCCGATTCCTGGCGCGGAGTGTATTGTGAGCCTCGGGGTTGTTGGAGTTCGAGTATTGTGTGGGTTGTTGAACGACCGAAGGGAGAATGTTGAACCACTCGACAGTAAGAGCCTATTGAAAGAAAGAGTAATACATAGGTTACTAGCTGCCGTTTAAGTGAACAAAAGAAGACCCAAAAGAATTGTAACACCGAGTAATCAAATTTTCGAGAAGAATGGAGATCTTTGAAGGCTGAAAAAAATGTAATGGAGGCTATCAAGCTGAGCCCCAGGCATGCTGGAAGCTTCCTACGGGGTACAGCGAGGTCATGCTGCTGGAACTAGAAGCTCTTGGGGACTTCTGCTGGAAGCTGCTGAGGTCATGTGAATTTTTAAAAGCCATGTCGATGTCTCGAAATCTAGTTTGTCCTGAAAGCTCTGAAGCACAGGCAAGGGTATATGAAATTCAAGAGAGAAGCTATGAAAGCCGGGTTGGGACTTGAAGACCTTCAGCGTTCTTCTGGTCTTTGAGGGTTTGAGAGACCCTCGATACTCACGAAGTCTCCTCGAACTAAATCTCAGGTCATTCAGTTACTGAACTCGTTTATCCAAGCATTTACAAAAAAAAAACAAATAAAATTGTAGTCATCACTGGACAGAGAAAGACCACTTGGGAAATGAACAAAGCACATCTCTTACGTATCACAGAGGCTAGACTTCAATGGAACCTTACATAGAGTCTTGTCTCACAGGAGTCTCCAACAGCCCGGAAGAGAAGCTGTTGAAGCTGCAGGGGAGGGCGAAGCTGCTGAAGACCCAACGCTCAAGCGGGACATTCATTATTTCACAGCCTTTGCGTCAAACGATCCACCTGAGCCTTTGTCTTTGTAGATGCGTGTGCGCATGTGCGAGCGTTCATTGATGTGTGTGTGTGTATGTGTGTGTGTGGGTGTGGGTGTGCGTGTATGTTGGTATGTGCGCGTGTGTGTGTCTGTGCCTGTGTTTATGTATGTGTGTGTGTGTGTGTGTGACTGTGTTATTACTATCATTATTGCCATTATATATATATACATATATATACATGTGTATATATATATATATATATATATATATATATATACTGTATATATATATGAAATGGTGTGTCGTTTTCATGTTTCTCAACACAATTTTTTAGATGGTTGTTGGTATGATTTGTATTTGTTATTGGTGGAAAACCTGAATTATTGTTCATATAAGTAGGACGGCGTTTGGTCATCGGTCAGTAGGTGGGTTGGCGGATTAGTAATCAACTGGGCGATAGTTGGCCGATCGACCAGTTGTAGGAGTTGGATGTCAATATGATCATCAGGTTACCGCAGCAACTGATATGAACGTAGCACATAAAGGGACATCACTTAGGCAGTCCTCAGCTGTTATTTGATTACGTCATCTTCCCTTTTATGCTCGTGTTCCATCTTGCCTGAACTCGTTCGACCAAATGGACGCTTTACCTTGCGGGGCCTCAATGTCTCTCAAAGCGGATTCTGGGCTCTTGTGATTCTTCAGAAAATAA